>NC_141552.1:26005000-26267500 GCF_021556685.1 Rattus norvegicus
CAGAGAAAGGCCAGGACACAGTGGTGATTTCCCACTCCTCAGTTATGCTGAATTTTCCACTACTGTACTTGTAGTACAGTGTGGTCAGTTATTATTGATATTTGTCATTTCTTACAGAGGGCAATTATGATTGACTACACCCAATTCTATAAAAAACAAAACTCAGGAAACCTGGCGCTTGGCAGCAATGAATCAAGAAATATCTAGGATGGGGGGCATGAATTCTGCCAAGCAATGACCTCAGATAGGTGGGGTTGTGAGGAAGATGTATGGTTGAATAGCACACTAGATTCACGTTGTATCATCTTGATTTAATCTAAGGACACTGAAGTGCAGTATCTCTGATGGCTTTCTTCTAACCCCTTGAAAGGTTCACTGGGGTTTGACCTCAGTTCTTCATTCTTCTTGCTGGGGCAGCAACACTCAGGGAAGCTTGAGATTCCATTGGCACAGTATTAGGCTAGAAATGCTGAGTAGGTGATACTAAGTTATTCAGATGGTGATACCCATTTCATTTGTTCTTAACGTGGACCTAAGGAAAGACAGATCAAGGTCCTTAGAATACAAAGATCTTTTCCAGTTCTTTTCTACCTTTCCTGAATGAAAGACTGGTTGGCAGAGAATGGTAAAAATTCAAGAATTGGTAGATGATGCTTTGAATGAAGGGTGGGTTTCTGTGCTGGTTTTAGACAGGATCTCAATTACCCCATCTTGTTCTCTACGTTGCTCGTCAGGTTCACTTTGAACTCAAATAAAGCTGCTTCCACTTTCCAACAGGTAGTCTTACAAAGGGGCCTCCAAGGACTGTGAGGACAGCATTAGCCAATGAGAATTGAGGTGTGTAACCCACAACTATAGCTTTATCTGAAAGACCCTCAGACAGAGGAGACTCTCGCTCCAGTCCTGAGGACAATCACCACCCCATGAACACACAGGACTCAGTCTTGATGTAAAAACAAGAGGTTTACTTTGGGACACCAATGCACTGGGGCTCGACACGGTCCTCACGCTGGAGGGATGTGAGGAACCTCGAACTACAGAAATGTACAGCTTAAACAGTCATTTACGATCACACAGTTTCATTAGCTCAGCTATTTCGGTGTCAAGGATAACTAGGCAGATGTCTCTCGGCCTGGAATTCCTGGGATAAGGCCATAACCACATCAATGCAGCTATTTCAGTACCAAGGATGTCTGACTTGATATATGTTTTCTTATCCTGGGGTTCCCAGGACAAGGACCAAGGATATATGTCTTGGCAGGTGTTTCTCTTCTGGAGTTCCCAGGACAAGGCTATAGCTATGTCAGCCTATAGCACAGCTGCATTCAGTACCAAGGACATCTCACTTCTATAGTGGTCAGTCAGCTTCCCAGAGATGTTTCCTGTCTTGTAATTGCCCTGCAGTAAATATGTTCTATACCCTCTGTTCTTATGGTCGGGCAGCTTCCTAGAGAGTGGGTGGGAATGTGCTTTCTGTACTTTCTGGTCTAATGTCTAATGTCAAGGGGCTAAGCGAGGGCCAGCTTAAAAGATTCTCATTCTTAAGAAATGGCTGTACTGATATATAAATGGGGATCTTTCATATCCACTTTCTTCCAAGTCTACCAGCCATCTCAGATTGTTGCTGTAATATGCCTGTCAATCAAGGACACAGAAAAATAACTTGATACACAGCAAGGACATGGCAATCATATCCTGTGTTGTTATGTATGTTCTGGATGAGGTTTGTTAAAATGACAATATTGCACAAAGCTTTATATAGGACCCATCAAATTAAGGGTCACAATGCACCGTCATAGCTAAAATGGCCTGGTCAGAAGTGACCACTGGATCTCTCTTCTGTAACTTCACATGAGAGGCTCGTGCTTTTTGTGTTTTTTTATTTTTCTGTTTTTTTTCTTATTTATTTATATATTTATTGCTTTATATGTTGTCAGGAAGATAGTTCAAGTCATGGATCTGCCCCCAAAATCTGAGCTTTGCTACTAATACTGTAAACAGTATTAGTGTATGCATTCAATAAAATAACTTGGTTTTTTTTTTTTTTTAGTACGATAGATGCTTTTGTGTTTTGTGGGGTGATCCATGAAACAGGAGTGAAGATGCTTGTTTCTTACTCTGTACACTGAGTTATGTCTCTAGGCTTGTCCTACTCCATTGGCTGCACCCCCTCACACACACACATCTGCTGACTATTTTATTTTTTCAGATGACCTTACACGTTATAGCTTAGAGAGGCCTGTAAGCAATCCTGCTTTGGTAACTTAAGTGCAAAGAGGAGAGCCCCACACTCAGCCTGAGGGTGCATTCACTGGTAGATCCAATATTTCAGTTTCCTCTGCTAACAGATCACCACATTGTTGCCAGGACAATAATGAATGCAATTCTTTCTCCTAAGGAATCTGGTGGCAACTGTCAAATGTTAAGCACAAAGCTTCAGGTTGTACCTATAACACACACCCACATCGAAACCTATCCTACAGGCTATTTCTGGGTGTGATTTCATGCACCTGCACATGATGAGACAGGAGACCTCTTTGGCTACTTATAGGAACTGGTGTGATTTCTCAGTAATCTTTAATGGGTAATATTGCTGACTGAGGAGAATTTGAGGTAGGATGAAACATTTCTGTGCAGGGATTGGGGAGGAAGCACTCATTTAGATACATAGCAATGACTTAGGTTTTTCCAATCAAGCCTAGAGTCAAATTTGGCTTTGGAAGCATGTGGTGCTCAGTGGCTATGCCACAGGGAAGTCTCCTGAAAAGGGCACATCAGCTTTTGCTCAGTACAGGGAGAACATTAGCAGGGAGGCAAAGTCTGTTCTCCGTGACATCAGCCGTCCCTTCGTGGACATTCTATTGTCTCCTAGAGAGACCTTGGAATCCCTGTGATGTCACCAGTATCGTTGTGACAACCAATTCCCTACTTTTTCTCTTAGTGTCCAAAGGATATATCCACAGACATGTTTGCCCGTCTTTGTAGGCGCTTTGGGAGAGTTGATGTTGATAGAGAAGAGTCTAGAGTGAAGCAAACGAAACCTAAAGGTAATGATGGACACAGGACATGGGGAATGTGGAGTAAGTTCTGGGCAGTGTATGTTGAGCTTCCTGTCAGGGGTGAGTGTGGGGGCCTTCCGCTGGCCTTTTTAGTAATGGGCCACAACCACTGGAACATCTCCACAGATATTGAATTCCATGATTATCACAATTCCTGAAAGTCAAGGTTTTCACATCATTAGTTTCTCCATAACCACATGGAGGATATGGCAATGCCTATGCTATTATTGGGTGAACTTCTAGTCTTTACTTTTACAGTACATTCGGTATGTTAAATTGATATAATAACACCATAAGTAGTCATGGAGGGGATAACTTTTCTGAATTAAACAGGGCATCAATGTACTTCACTTTCATTGCTTCTTTAAATTCAGTGACTATCTGACAGTAGTAAGAGGGAGAGAACTGTGCTCCTGGCATGACCTTATATTCTTAGAACTCCTTTGACTACCTCTGGCTGACGGGGCCAATCTTACCTTCATATATTAGAGGTTCTGTGTGGCAGATATTTTTCTACAGTAGCCAAACTATATGGAGCAGGTAGAGAAAGAGCCTGTAACCTATTGGCACTTCTGGGGCATTTGTCATTTCAGTAGGGGGAATTAATAAGTCTGTTGACCATGTCCCCCCCCTACATGACTTTTTAATGCGAAGTTATTGGACTAGAGTAACAGTGTAGGATATGTGAGTATCCCTGATCGATCAAGTCATTGTGGATGCTGAATTGATGATCTGACTTCTGAAACCAGAGGGGTGAGGGTCCTGAAACCAGGTTGTAGCCTGCGTACCTGATAATAATCCTGGAGAAGGCATCTCTCTGGTACTTGTAAGCCTGTGTGGGCGGGCATAGGGAACACCTGGCTGCTTATATCTCTTGGTCTCTATATAGTAGTGGGGGAACTGTGATCCACTTAGGATGCCTCTTACGCAGACCAAACTCCTTGCAGTGACACTGGCTTCCAAGCATGTTCTCCTGTTTGGACCTCACTGTGGTCTGTGTATGCTCTATGCATTCGCCCCATGCGGGTTCACTTTTGTTCTTCTACCTACAGAGGCCTGCAGACAGATGTCATCCCCTGAAAATATCCTAAACAAGGTGCAGGCCAACGAGGAAGAGGAGAGGCTGAATAGAGAACTGGAGCTAGCTACCAAGGAGAGAAATGAGCTGACAGAACGCCTCCTTTATGTGACAGGTGGATCCATGAGCACGAGGTATGCATTGCTCCAAACAAACGACCTTGTTCTAAACCTCATCTCCCATAGAGAGGAGATTCAGAACCTGACCCTTAGTGAGGAGTGAGTTTGGAAATGGACTCTCTGATTCCGCCTGTTGAAAATCTGAACTTGTGATCTGAGTGAAGAATTCAGGGATAAAGTCACTGGAGCATGAGTTCCCAGTGTACAATTGGAAAGCCCTTGACAGGTGGTAGCTTTGCAAGGTTCTAGGTGCTGTGAGTTTGTGGACAGTGTTTGTACTTGCTAGGAAGGTGACTGAATGCTATCATCTCCTGGCAGCACCCTTAGGTGACATGTCCCACATTGTTCATATCAATGCTTAACTAGAAGGCCTGAGGCTCAGGCCTGTTCCTTCTTGTCTGTGTGCCTTAAACACTGAGACAGTAATGGTGCATACATTTCTACTGATTCCCATTGTGCTCTTTCCATATTTGTCTCTCTTTCTCATTCTCTGAGTCTGTTTACTTTTCTTTTCTTGTGGGTGTGTCCCAGTTTGTGTGTCTGTGTGTGCACAGGTCTGCATGCATATGCACAACTTTTATATGTTTCTATGTCCCTGCACACTTGGAATTTAGGGGTCTGTTTTTTGACCTCAGGATATACCTGTATAATAGTTTCATGGAGGTGTAAGTGCTTTATTTTGGAAGCCCCACTTTCAACAGTACAGTTCTTTGCCTTTGTGGTCACATTTGTCTATACATTTGTATGCCTTGGGCAGATTATAAGTTTGTGGCAATATCTGGTCTCATCTCCAGAATTATGTGTACTGTCTGCCTCTAGAATATTAGTTATTCGGCTTGTAGCATTCCACTTGTCAAAACAGGAAAATTGAAATCAGAGGATTCTGGATGTGTTTGTGTGTGTGTGTGTGTGTTTGTGTGTGTGTGTATGGGTTTGTGTTTGTGTGTGTGTGTGTGTGGTTGGGTAAGCTCTGTGGCCTAGGCTCTTGACAGCATAACAGGTTTGAATGCAGATCCAGACCTCCTGATTGAAAAAAGTGAGCCAGGGAACCCTTTATCTGGGTGCTTAGCTTCTGTTGTCCTGGGCACACAATTCCAAGTTTCTGAAGCTGAAGAAGATCCAAATATGTAGAATTCAGAAAGTGTCCTTCCAGGGCTGGGGTAGTACAGGACACAGCCTGAGTTCATATAATCCTAAACCTCAATGTTCATTGGGTTCTATCTTCCTGGGGCCAGCCCCTACTTCAGGCCAAATCCATTTTATGAAAACTTGAAGATAAAGGAGAAAGAGGTCATGTCATTACTGCACAACTTAGACACAAAGAACACTGAACATCGTGAGAAATTTCAAGAGCTCAAGAAGGAGATTAACTTCTATCGGTAAGTACTGGTCAGAAGGGCCCATCACTTGTGGAATGGCCATGTCTGCCTCTCTTTGTTCTGGACCGGAAAGTCTGCAGCTCTGGGCCCATCTCTTCTGCTGTTTAAATATCACTGTGCCGTGGGTCTTTTGGACTCAGTTTCAGTTCCATAAGAGACTGTGACTTCTCAGCACAGTGTCTATGCATCTTTAGAAGGCTCTGGATAGAACTACACTGATTCAGGCATCAGAGTGTTATTAGGCCAACCTGCGGCTCTGGGGTCATACCAGGTTTAACAAAGCTCAATGTGTGGACCACATGGTTAGCATGACCTCCCTTGGTTCTACTGTCCTCTTGTGGTTGTTTACTGCCTACTAATTGATGCTGTCCCGATGCATTGGGCTCTCATGTGTAGTTGTAGATCCCTTGTTCTTTTGGACAGACATGGACTCTTATTGGTGCTTGGGTCACAGAAACAATTTATTCTTCCCTGGATTGGCCGTTTGCTGTTTGTGCAGCAGCCTTACATGTATGGAGATGTATTCTTTGAAGTCTTTATGGGTATCTGTGTCCTGGTGGAGTTTGTGGGATTTGGCAGTTAGAATGGGAGGAAGAGGCTTCAGGATCTTACTATGCAAAGTGTGTTTCCAGAAACCTGCACAGCCGGCTCCTGATGGACCAGGCATGTATGAAGAAGAAGTTGGTCACATTGAAGCAGGAGAGCAAGGAGTTACAGCGATATTTGTTTGAGTTGAACCCGAAGGATGAAGACGAACAGGAGAAGGCCAGCAACCTCCAGACCCAGCAAAATGTGGTAGGAACAAGCAGCTGAGTCAGATTAACAATGTCTGATACCATTTGCCTATTGGATGCATCTTTGCTTCCCCTATCATCTTTCTAATCTCCCCACACCCAATCAGTCACCCTCCTCATGTGATAGAGTTATTCATTGCTCTGTTTATGCACAAGTATCCTGGGAAGTTAACCACTCTTCAGAAACTGAATTATGGGCAAGTACACTTCTCTGCCCTTTTTGAAACTGCAGTCCAGAAATGGTGACAAAGGAATAACATATCACATGACTGCATCTCCCTATCACAGATTGGATGCTATGAAGAGTTTTGAATGAGTTTTTGGTCGTGTGACAAAGGTCATACAGGGGTCATGTGATGGTTGGAAGCACCTTGTAGGGATAAGAACCAAGTGCAAATGGCAAATGAGTCCTGGTCATTGGCTTTGATCTGGGTATCATGTGGCCTTCTCCTTTCTTTCTGCACCCCAATGAGGTCTCTCCCCATTTCCCCATTCTTGGTTTGCACTGGTAGAGTCTGAGAAGCAGCTTGTTCTCTCACAGTACTGTGAGGGTTGCTGGTGATGTTCCCAGCCTGCAGAGATATCAGCAATGATTTCAGTGAAAAGATCAGTGCTGTCTGTCCAATGCAGCTGAGGGAACAGAAGGCAGCAACTTGACAGCTGGTATGCATGTCCCCACCAAATCAGTGTCTTAATAGCTGCCTTCTCCTCCCAGGTCTCAGAAACTGCAGGAGACATGGCATAGGACGGATCCCAGGAAGACAGCCCCCTGAGGAATGAGTTTCTCTCTCAGGAGTTCCCTGTGACGACAATCCTCACAGTCAAAGACTTTTTGGGGGAATATTCTTCTTCTCAGATAATTTCCTCAATGTATAGAGACCCTAAATTTATGTATCCGTATGCCAGCCTGTCTCATTGAGGTATTTCTCCTTTCTCATACTGACAACACCATTTGAGAGACAACTGAGGGGACTGCCTTGACATCTCACGTCCTAGAGGAGAAACAGCACTACAACTGTGTTTCTAAATGTTCATTAAGAAAATGCTGTTAAGAAATGTTTTTGGTTATGATTTTCATTGAAGTTTTCTTTTTGTTATTTCATAGTTATATATTCTTGTTACTGTTTTTCATTTTTTATACCATTTTAGTTGTTCATTTTATGCCTGTTTTTTGTAAATTGTATTCCTTATGAATAAAAATTGATTTGTAACTCTTGACACTTAACACCATCTTATTCAAGGGTCCTTTCCCCTCCTGTAGACTTAGAACTGACAGCTGGATATGGATCTTTGCATGATCCAGTGAATTCAAAGCCACCAAGCTGTACACGGGGTGATAGTGTCTTTTGTGTGGTTAATGTGACTTTTTTTATGGACACACACTTTATGATGTAATCACTGACATACTGTATCCATGCTGTCATGTCTTCTGCTCATCCTAGTCTATATCAGTCTACAACACACATTCCTTATTGACTGTGTGCACCAGATATTGAGTAACACACACTCATGCCTGTAGAGCTGCAGAAAAAATGACAACTTACACAGAGGAATATAGAATAATCCTAATCGAGAACCATGTGCCTCAGTTTTTCTTACAATACAGCATTATTATTAAACCACAAAGATAATGACCATCAACTCATTTTGGGAAATAGGTTTTTATAGGTGCTGTTTCACTTGATCATTCATATGCTGTGTTTTTTATTGTTGCTGATTATATTTATTTTTATCATTTAACTCAATGGATCTTTTTTTTTCAAATGTATGTCTGGGCCACTCCTGAGTGCATTTCCCTCATGATCCAAAAGAGGGAATAGCATTCCCCATTGTAGATGATTGTTAGGGACCATGTGGTTCTTCTGAGAGAGCAGCAGATGCTCTAACCTGGGAGCCATCACCACAGCTCCTGTAGGTAGCTTTTGTCCTTCCAGGGCATGTGCTGTACTAGGTGGACACGATCACCTCCCATTTAGGAGAGAGATCTCAGGAGATGTGTATGTACAGGTGGTTGAGCAGTGCCTGCTCAATGTGGTAGGCTGCTAGGCAACCAACTGAACCCCAGCCCTGCTCCACCTGCATTCTTCGAGGCAGAGTTTCTATAGCCCAGGATGGTCTAGAATGCATCATCTGCCTATGTCTTTTTTCCACTAATGCTAGGATGAGGAGCATATGTCCTCCACACCCTTCTTTCCAAACAATGAACATGCTCATGGTCTGGTTATCACATGGCCATGAGGGAGGTAAATAACACTCAGCCAAAACAGAGGCGCATTCCACAGTCACACAGACAGCCTGGACAGATCTGACACGATCAGCACCAGGTTTGACTGCCACTACTTGAAGCAAGGTCCTCCAGTGTTAGGACAACCATTCAAACAGCAAAGAATGAACCTGTTCCCAGCATCCGAGGAGTGGGAGACCCAGGAACCCATGTGTCAATGTGGCCATTTGGAAAATGGAAGTGGGGAGGCAGGGAAGCAGGCAGAACTGGACACAGTTGCAGGGACCCAGGCAAAGAGGGAATATTGGGGCAGAGTCCATGAGATGTCAGTAGGCAACAGGCCAGCTGGGACTAGTGTGGGTACAGGGCTTCTAGTGTGGGTATGAGAGGAGCAAAAGTAGCAATGGTCAGATTCTGATGCAGCATAAAGATGGGAAGGAGCTTAGACCGTCTCAGTGTCGTATAGGGACATTATAGACACTGATGGGCAGTATGGGGATTGCAGGGTCCCTTATAGTGGTCTCTGCAGGTGTCAGGGCTCTGTCAGACCTATGACTATCAGGCAGGCTCTGAGTGCAAGTGAGAGTCACGGGACAGGCCCTGTGTACAGCCTGGTTTGGGGACATTTCCAGGTGCCCCATGGACTGCAAAATAAAGGCAAAGGACACAGGGAAGCCAGCAGTTCCCATGCACAGGACATAAATACTTGTAGACCTTTCTAGAATTTCCATAGACCATCTGTCACTAGTCCTCACTATAGAAGGCACCAGCATTCTGCCCTCTACTTCAATTGGTGAGACAGCTAGTCTAACTCCAGCAGTAAGGCCTCAGGGAAGACAGTAAGAACTCACAGGTGACCTCTTTTACTATTGAAACAGGCTCTTCCTATGGAGCCCAGAGTGACTGTAGGGTCCTAATTCTCCTGCCTCACAGTGACTGTAAATTCAAATCTACCTTCAAGAGCAATTGATTAATAGCACAGGGGGGAAGATCAGATTAAGGCTATCTAAAGGCCCCAGGGTGGTAGGATTACCAGGGTCCTAGTAAGTTTCTCCAGCCTTAATTACAACCTGAGTCAGTCCTGCTGTATGGGATATCACCTGCTGCCCAGTGATATCACAACTTGGAATTCTTTGTCAAATATAAGCTGTTATGGGAATGAAGTAGCCACACAATAAACACTGGTCTGGATACTCCTAGGTCAAGAATCCCCTGTTGGAAATGCCTTGGACCGCACCATTTTACATTCTGGATCCTTCTGGCTTTTTAGCAGATTTATAAATACAAAAAAGAAAAATGGGCATAGTAATTTAAGCCTATGATCCCAGTCATGGGAAACTGAGTCAGGGTGATGGAAGACTGTAAGTTCCAGGGCAACCTGTGTTTCAAGAAAAAAAAAAGGCATGGTGAAGATTCCACTCAAGTAGAAACCAAAAGGCTTTCACATGGGGCCTGCATTCCACTGGTCAGCACTCCCATCGTCACAGCCACAGGGAGACACTGGGGAATTTTTCCCACTGTCTCTCTTTGGGATGCAGTCCACCCCATGATTCTATGTGAGGAATGCCCCAAAGGTTGCATCATGTGAGGGACCTAGATAGTTCCAGGATTGGGAGAATTCAGGAGTTTATTATTAGGGATGATCTACAGCTTTGGCAAAGCTTTTCCCTCCACATGGCAGCCCCAGGTTTGGCCCCAACAGTAAAAATAAAATCCCCCCAAAATAATGCCAACAAAATATCACGAAGCCTAAATGTCTGACCAGTCTCCTCAAAAGTGCACAGGAACCTGACTCCACATTTAGGACCCACTATGGCCTCTGTGACCTGTGAGAAGGGATCTAATATGGGAATTAGTACAGTATGACTTATCCTTATGGATATCTTTGGTGACAAGCACCACCTGACCCCTGAAAACCCATCTACCTGGGAGGCTCAGCACTCATGTCACCAAAAAAGCCCAGATCCTAGGGCCAGCATGGGCAGTAGGTGAAGAAAGTTTGTCCCTCGTGAACATCAGTTGCTGCTCCTGGCCTGACTCTATCCTCAGGAGACAATGTTGCCCCAGAAAGTGTGGGTGTCAATGGCTATTCCCAGGCCAAGGCTGGGATACTGCTGGTCATCCCCGCAGTGACACCTCACCCCTGCATTGTGTGGTCATCCCCGCAGTGACACCTCACCCCTGCAGTGTGTGGTCATCCCCGCAGTGACACCTCACCCCTGCAGTGTGTGGTCATCCCTGCAGTGACACCTCACCCCTGCAGTGTGTGGTCAGCCCCGCAGTGACACCTCTCCCCTGCATTGTGTGGTCATCCCCGCAGTGACACCTCACCCCTGCACTGTGTGGTCATCCTCGCAGTGACACCTCACCCCTGCAGTGTGTGGTCATCCCTGCAGTGACATCTCACCCCTGCAGTGTGTGGTCATCCCCACAGTGACATCTCACCCCTGCAGTGTGTGGTCATCCCTGCAGTGATACCTCACCCCTGCAGTGTGTGGTCATCCCTGCAGTGACACCTCACCCCTGCAGTGTGTGGTCATCCCCGCAGTGACACCTCACCCCTGCAGTGTGTGGTCATCCCTGCAGTGACTCCTCACCCCTGCAGTGTGTGGTCATCCCTGCAGTGACTCCTCACCCCTGCACTGTGTGGTCTTCCCTGCAGTGATGCCTCACCCCTGCAGTGCAGACCTTTGGGCCTGTGGCCTTCAGGATCCGGATTATCTGTTAAACTCAGTTCATAATCAGAATGTTTTGTGTTCAGCCTCTGCCTGGACTGTACTCCAAGAAGAGTTCAAGGTTTTCTGTGGCAACATCTAGCGATCAAGCCTGAGCAAAAGGATTCTCACATCACCCTGCAGGCAGATTCCCATAGTCATTTCTAGTCCATTTAAGCTGCTGCTGAAGATGCCTTGAAGGCATAGCCACAGCGACCCTGTGTGTTCAGAGGTGATGTTTTCCTTCAGGAACCTGATGCTGAGTCTTCTAACCCAGCAGGCGGTCCCTGCATCAGGCTGGAGTCTTGAGTTTCTGTGTTGTCCTGATACCACCTGCTGTGTTCTCCTGGGGCAGAATGGATCTCAGAAGGTCTGGGCCAGTCTCACTGGTTGAGGATTCTTGCAAGGCCTCATCTCCAATTCCTGAGGGAAGGTGTAGGTTAGGAGAATGCCTGGATTTGAAATTCAATGTTTTCAGATTTCAGGATTGGATGAGGGGTACTCAGCATGTGCATGTGTCCATGTCTCTGTATGCATGCACATGCAGGCCAGGGATGGACACCAGCAAACTTCCTCAGTCACCCTACCCCTCTCACACAAAGGAGCTCTCACACAGAAGCTGTGGCTCACAGATGAGGTTGCTCAGGCTTAGAGTCCCAGAGATTCTTCTGCTGTGCTTCAAAACTTTGAGAGAGAGAGAGAGAGAGAGAGAGAGAGAGAGAGAGAGAGAGAGAGATTGATTCTACCAACTTGTACAACCATGCATGCACATATGGATGCCAGAGGGAAATATCCGGTGTCTTCCTTTTCGAACAGGGTCCTAATCAACTATCAGGTCTCTATATCTTAATATCTAGCAGGGGTCCCAGCGTGAGCATAGCCAGGGCATACACATGCTTGGCTGTCAGTCAGGCAAGAGGCAGAGATCTTGTTCTATTTTTCATGGTTAATGCTCTTAGCACCCTTGAGGGCCTGGCGGAAAGCTGCCTGGAGACTGCTGGATCTGATGCTGGCCTAGACAGCCAGGGCTATTGATGATGGATGTCCAAAGTGGCCCTCATTCTTGGCAAACTTCTCTCTTCTAGTCTAAATGTGCTTGGGTGTTTAATGCAAGGACTGGGTTGTAGTTTTCCTGTTCTATCCAGCTGCCCCCTTGTTTTCTTCAGCGGGTCACCTGCCCTAGTGAGGAAAGAGAAGTGTGTGAGCCACAGCACCACCCTCCCATGCTTCTGCTTGCTGATCTGTGGTATCTGTTGATGTAGAACCGTTCCTGTGGCAGTCCTGTTGATGTTTGTGAGTTTTGAGGATTTACGCCAGTGTAGTAATGTGCATAGTCACCCTGGGAAACCCCACAGGAAGTTGGTCCCCAGGTTTCAGCACACAGAAGCACAGGCCAGAAGAGATGCCCAGGTATTGAAGGAGGTCCAGTAGATGTGCTGTTAGTTTCCTGTGTCTGATGCATGATTGTCCCTTGCTTAATAAAATGTATACACAAAACTCTTTAAGTGTCCCACTGACCTCTGAGAAAGAACATCAGTGGGAAGATGGCTTTGAACTCTTAACTCCCTGTTCCTTTCCTCATAACAGGTTTCTGTAGCAACCAAAGGAGAGAAGCCACCTGAGGGAAGGAAGTCCAAGACAGTGCCTAGGAGCAGAAGTAGGGTCTGGCTGTAGAGGGGACAAGTGGCTGGGTATAGGGACTCTAGGATCAGAAAAGAGGTTGCCTGGCATCTCCCACAGCAACGAAGACAGTCACGCATAGTCATGCTCAAAGGCCAGTCTGATCCAGACTGTCCCTCATTTCCCAGGCGATTATAGATGGTGTCAGGTAGCAGTTGAAAACTGGCCATCAGGGCATGATTCAAGTGTTTATTAAGGTATCATGGCATCAAGAGTATATGAGGGAATAGCCATATGTACACAGAACGACTTGCAGATCCAGAGAGCAGGGAGGGAATAGTCAGGAGCTCCTGCTTGCTGCTGCCTTAGGGGTTCTACAGAAATCCCAGTGGCACTTGGGAAGTGGAGGCAATATCAATTAGGGATTGTGGCCACATGGGGAGATTGAGACCAGCCATGTGCTGTGGCATCAGAACACTGACCAGCGATGACAAAATGAAACATAAAACACTGGTTGCTCAGCTTTGATACTGCTGACTGCTGATGTGGCCAGGGGCCATCCGGTTCACCAAAGGCTCAGCCAACAGTTGTCTCTCCACTCAATAAAAGTCAAAGAGTGGCCCAGCTCCAAAACCAAATGTGTGCCCACATTGCAATGGCTCCGGTACTGTTTCACCTCAGCTGCGGAGATCTCAGGATCCATGAGTGTCCAGCACGCACACACCCAAAAGAGACAGTCTTAGGGGTCTTAGGCAGCACTGAGGGTGGTGAGCCTCTGCCTCACGGCTCAACGGCCCTGACCTTGGCATTGTTTGGGCACAAGAGAGCAAAGTGCTGGGGACAGACAACCTGCAGTCTACCATGCTGGAAGGGCATGACTAACACTGATTGATCACATCCATGTGACTACTGAAGCTTTTCCTGCTCTCTGTAGTGGTGACCTTACAGAAACCATGCACACACGGTTTAGACTGTATTAAAGTAGCCACCATTTCAGGGTTCCCTGCAAGGTGCCATGGGACAGTAGTAGCATGAGTCTGCATGTATCTCGACAGTTTTCACTAGGGACTACACACACACACACACACACACACACACACACACACACACACACACACACACAAACACACACATACACACACACTTACTGACATGGTGCACATTCTTTGCACACAGAAGAAAGTGAGTAGTAGTGAAAACACACCAATCATGGAATTGATGGAGGGAGCTGTGGGCAGAAGCTGGGGTTTAGAGTTACTTAAAGGCCCTATGCAGGCTCTCCTTTTGTTGGATGAGAAACTTCAACTGCAATGTGGTTCTTTATTTTCTTTCTCTAAAGCACAGAGGGCTAGGGTGGATCTCAGGGCTTTGAGCATGTTCGGCAAGTGCAGTCACACTGAATTAAATCCTAGGGCTGGAACCCTATTAATCTTCTACAGAATTATAGAGCAGCCTGGATGAAGACTCTCAGCTGAAAATGTGGACAACTCAAGACAGGTACTGGACAATGGCTGTCAGACTTGACTGAAGACTGGAAATGTTTTGCTATCTCACAGGAAAAGAAGGCCCCTTCCACTACACTGTACTCTAAGGACATTTTATTCAGGATAGGATGACATGAACTATTGTCTCATGTCACAGATGTCAGCACAAAGTATCCAAGGTATTGTATGCCAATGGTAGCATCAACAGAACAAAGCACACAGTGTCATGAAGACATAAATTATGAGTTTGTGTAGCAAGACCCAGGCCTCTTCCAGGTTCTTAGATAGTAACTGAGAACCTCAAATACGGTAGTGATGTGATAGTGTGGTGTAAATCTAGTTACAACTAGTTTTGACACAGATGACACTTTTTGTGTCATGGTCAGCTTATAGTGAATGACTAGACCTAAGCATGAGAATAACCAAATACTACATTGCTTCTCTAGCTGCTGAGCTTCTAAAAGCCCTGGGGTGACAGCAAGCTTTTGTGGACACACTGGATTGGTTCTTCTGTACTTTAACTCTCTGAGTCACCTGCACTCTGAGCAAGTTAGATGAATTCCACAAATTGGAAATCAGTCACCTGGAAAAAATACATTCTCAATACGATCCCAGATTGGCCATGGAAAAAGGGTAGCTTGAACTGTCCCACCTAGGTTGGGCTTGCACAGGCCTGCTCTCCAAAAGAAACCTGTGTTCACAGCTGCAGGCTGCATTCACTATGGATGCTCTTGAGGTTCCTCCCTAAACTGCTTAGATTACAATAATTTTCTTGCTAACAATCAAAAAACTGATTATGCCAACCTGGCCTACAAGAAGCTAGTTTCTATTCTGTATTTTATCAGATGTGCAGAATACATATGGTCATCATTGATAACAGGTGAATGATCTGCTCTAATATGGACACTAAGTGATGCTGGAGGACGATCCTGACCCACAATGAGCAGTGGGGACACCAGAGCCCTGTAGGGATGCCTGGCAACCTAACACGTTGAGCACGCACAGCTCAGTAAGTTCCCTGTGAACACACATCTCCTGAGATCTCTCTATTTAATCATAGGTGATCCTGTCCACCTAATACAGCACCTCATGTGGAATAACAAAAGCCACCTGCAGGAGATGTGGTGATGACTCACAGGGTAGAGAACCTGCTGCTCTCTCAGAATAACCACATGGACCCTAACAATTGGGTAAAGTGTGTCAGTGATTACATCATAAAGTGTGTGTCCGAGGAACAGCCACATTCTCCACACAAAAGACACTGTCACACTGAGTACCCCTTGGTGACTTTGAATTCACTTATTAGCCCAGGATCCATGGAACATGCAGAGATCCATGTGTAGCTGTCAGTTCTAAGTCCACAGGAGGGGACAGAACCCTTGAGTAAGAATGATGGTCTTAAGAGTCAAGAGATAGAATTCAATTTTTATTCATAACAAATACATTTTTACAACAAAACAGGATTAAAATGAATAAAAATATTTAAAAATATTTGAAAGTAAAAATAGTAACAAGAACATATAAATATGAAACAACAAAAAGAAAACTTCAATTAAAATCATAACAAAAATATTTCTAAAAGCATATTCTTAAGGAACATTTAGAAGCACAGATGTATTGCTGTTTCTCCTCTAGCCCACATAATGAAAGGCAGTCCCCCAAGTTGTCTCTCAAGTGCTGTTTTCTGAGAAGAAAGTAAGACTTCAATCAGTCAGGCTGGCTTAGTGGTATATAAATTTAGCGTCTCTAAGAAATGACAAATTAACTCAGAGGATGAATACTCATCCAAAAAATGTTGTTACCATTCAGGATGTTGGTCATCAGGGACTCCTGAGAAAGCAACTTATTCTTCGGGAAGCTCTCTTACTGCTGTGTGTCCAATTCCAGCTCTCTTGCACTTTCTGAGACCTGGGAGAGGAAGGCAGTTTTTCAGACACTGATTTGGTGGGGAAATGCAAGCCAGCTGTCAGAATGCTGCCTTCTACCACCTCAGTTCTATTGGACAGTCGACATGGACATTTTAAGTGATATCATTGTTGCTAACTCTGTGGGCAGGGCAAAATCTCCAGAGAGCCTCACAGTAATGTGGGCTGACAATATGGGACCCAGACTTATACCAGTGCAAAACAAGAACAGGGCAATGGCAAGAGACCTCATCAGGTTGCAGGAAGAAAGGAGATGTCCATATGTCACCAAGGATAAAGCCAATGACAAGTACTAATTTGACATTTGCACTTGGTTCTTATCCCAAAGGTGCTTCCTACACAAGAGATCACATGACCACAGAGTGTCATTTGTCAAAGAACCAAGAACTTGTTCAAAACTCTACATAGGATCCAATGTATCACATGGATATGCAATAATATGATATGTTATTCATCTGTCACCATTTCTAGACTGCAGCTTCAAAAAGAGCAGCAAAATATGCTTGCACAATAATTCAGTTTCTGAAAAGTGGTTAACTTCCCAGAATACTTGTGCATAGGCAGAGCAATGAACAATTCCATTACATGAGGTGGTTGGCTGGTTGTGAGTGTAAATTAGAAAGGTGGTAAGAGAAGCAAAGATGTATCAAATTGGCAAATTTTATCAGATATTGTTAAGCTAACAGGTCCCTACCTGATAATGCTGGTTCTGGCCGTTGATGGTCTTTATCTTTCTTGTTAAAGTCAACCAAATATTTCTGGTTCAGTGCACAATCAAGATGTACCTCCTTGCTCTCCTGCTTCAGTGGGACCAACTTCTTCCTACCTGTGTTCTCCATCAGGAGCTGGCTGAGCAGGTTTCTGGAAATACAGTCTGCATAGTAAGATCATGCTGCCCCTTTCTCCCATTCCTACTCCCAAGTCCCACTAACTCTACCAGGTCCCAGATACCCATGAAGACTTAATAAAATGCATCTTGATACATATAAGGCTGCTGCACAAAACATAAAGAGTTAATTCGGGGAAGAATAAATTGTTTGCTTGGCCTGACACCAATTAGTGTCCACACCTCTGAGAAAGAACATGGATCCACAACTATCCATGAAAGCCCAATGCATGGGGGCAACATGAATTAGTACTGGGCCAACACCCTCAAAAGAGGTCAGTAGAACCAAGAGAAGGTCATGCTAACCATGTGGTCCACGCACTGAGTGTTGTAAAACCTGGTGTGACACCATAGGTCCAGGTCAGCCTAATAAACTTCTGCTGACTTCAATCAGTGCTGTTCTCTCTAGAGCCTTTTGAAGATGCCTCGACAATCCTGGGATGAGGAACAGTCTTTTATGGAACTGAAAACTGAGTCCTAATGACCCTGGAACACTGATGGGTAAATAGCACAAGAGATAGAACCAGAGCTGAAGACCGTCCAATCCAGAACAAAGAAAGTCAGAAATGGCCATTCCACAAGTGATAGCCTTTCTGACCAGGACTTACCTAGAGAAGGTAATCTCCTTCTTCAGCTTATGGTTGTTCTCATGGACCTCAGTGTTCTCCATCTCTAAGTTGTGCAGAATTGACATGACCGCCTCCTCCATTCTCTCCAGGTCTTCATAATATGGATTTGGCCTGAAGTGTGACCTGGCCCCAAATGATAGAATACAATGAACATCGGCATTTAGGAATATATGAACTCAGGGTGGGTCCTAAATTACCCCAGGCTGCTGCCTGGATCTTCCAGCACTCAGTCACCTGCCTAGCAAGTACAGAGACTCACCATAAACTCACTGCAATTACAATCTTGCAAAGCCACCAGCTGTCAAGGGCTTTGCAAATGCACACTGGGAACTCACTCTCCCTGACTTTATCCCTGAATTCTTCATTCAGACCACAAGTTCTGCTTTAAAATAAATGGAAGCAGATGAGTCCATTTTCAATCTCACTCCTCAGGAAGGGTCAGGTTCTGAATCTCCACTATATGGGAGGTGAGGTTTAGCACAGGGTGGTTAGGGAGGCACAGCTTTCTAGAACCCAAAACCTTAATAGGATAAGAAGGTGACCTTGCAGACCCAGGAATGAAACAAGAGCATTTGGAGCGATTCATACCTGTTCTTCATGGATCTCTCTGTCAGAAACCTCAGGCGATCTCTCAGGTCATTTCTCTCCTCGGTAATGAGCTGCAGCTCTTTAATCAGCCTCTCCTTTTCCTTCTTGGCCTGATTCTCGCTTAGTTCAGTGCCAGGGGATGATGTTTCTCTCCCAGCGTCTGTAGGTAGAAGAACACAAGTGAACCTGCATGGGGAGAATGCATAGAGTGTTCATAGACCTCAGTGAGGCCTAAACAGGAGAATAAGCCAGGAACCCAGTGTCACTGCTAGGCGATTGGTCTATGCTTAAGAGGCCTCCTCAGTGGATCTCAGTTCTCCCACTACTCTATAGATACCAAGAGACATAAGCAGCCAGGTGTTCCCTATTCCGGACATCACGTGCTTACATGTACCACGGAGATGGCTTCTCCAGGATTATCATCAGCTGAACAGGGTACAGCTTGGTTTCAGGACCCTCACTCCTGTGGCTTCAGAACTCAGATGATAAATTCACCATCCAGAAAACTTGAGTGATTGGAGACACTCAGATGCCCTACCCTGATACTCTAAGCCAACAACTTTGGATTTAAAACGCATTTCCGGGGAGGATATGTTCAACAGACTTATCAGTGTCTCTATGTGAAATACCAAATGCCCCAGAAGTGCGAATAGGTTACAGGCTGAATCTTGGTCTACACGATCCAAATAGTTTTGGTATTTTAGAAACATGTTTGTAACACACACTCTAATATATAAAGCTAACGATGACCCTGCCAGTTAGAAGAAATCAGAGAGGTCTAAGAACATAAGGTTATTGCCTGGAGCACAATCTCTCCCTGTTACTACTGTCAGATACCCACTGTATTTAAAGAAGCAATGATAGTGAAATACATTGCTGCCCTGTCTAAACTCAGAAAAGGTGGACCCTCCAAGACCACTGATGGTGTTATTATATCAATGTAACAGAACAAATGAACTGAAAAGTAAAGACCAGAAGTCCACAGTATAATAGCATTGGCCTTACCATATCCTCCCAGTGGGGATGGGGAAACTAAAGTTCTGAAATCCTGACTTTCAGGAATTGTGATATTCATGGAAATTCAATTCCTTTTCAGATGCTCCAGTTGTTGTGGCCCATTGCTAGAAAGGTCAGCGTAAGCCTGCAGCCACCCTGGCAGGAAGCTCAAAATACACTGCCCAGAACTTACTCCACATTCCCCAGAAGTGCTGTCTTTGTCCATCATTACTTTGAGATGAAAGGCCAGACTCCTTCACTCTAGTCTCTCCAGAATCGACGTTCCCCCTCCCAAAACGCTTGCGAAGACAGGAAAACATGTCTTAGCTTGTAACTGCCAGACTCAGACTGAGAGAAACTAGGGCACTGGTTGTCACTACAACACTGGTGACATCACAGAGGATTCCAGAACTCTCTAGGAGACAATAGAATGTCCAAGAAGGGACAGCAGATGTCATGGGGAGCAGACTTTCCCTCCCTGCTAATGTTCTCCCTGTACTGAGCATAAGCAGAGGGGCCCTTTCCAGGAGACTTTCCTGGGGCAGAGCCACTGAGCATCTCCTGCTTCCAAAGCCAAATTTTCCTCAAGGCTTGATTATAAAAACCTTAGTAATTCCTATGCATCTAAATGAATGTTTCCTTTCAAATCTTTCCCAAAAAATGTCTCATCCTAACTCAAATTGTCCTCATTCACCAATGTTAGCCATTAAACCTTCCTGAGATTTCACACCAGCTTGAATATGCAGTCAAAAGTTCTCCTGTCTCATTATGTACAGGTGCTTTATATCACATCAAGAAATAGTCTACATGGTAGGTTACAACATGCGTGTGTATTAGGGGAACACTCATGAAGTCATGTGCTTAGCAATCGACAATTGCCAGAAAATTCCTTAGGAGAAAGAGTTGAAGTCTTTAAGGTGCTAGGAAAAGTGTGGAGACCAGTTGGCAGAGGAAAATGCAATATTGGAGACACCAGTGAAGGGAACCTCATGCTGCTTGTGGGGTTCTGCTCTCTGCACCAATGTCGCTAAAGGAGCACTGATCACAGGCCTGAGTAAGATGTACCATGAGCTTCTATCAGAAAAATAAAATAAACAAGAGATATAGAGGGTGCACAGAAATGTCTAAAATGAGGCTATAAACATCATTAAGTGGATAGAGCAAGGTCCCAGCACCTGTACACTGGGAAATGGCCACCACACCAAACACAAAAGTAGTAACACATTTATCATAGTAAAACACATTTATAATAGTAAAAAATGAATACTTTATAGAATGCACCCACTAACACTGATTGATCACATCCGTAGTTCAAATTTTGGGGGCAAGTTCATGGCCTTAACTACCTTTGTCTCAACTTATATAGCAAAAAATAAGAAAGAACGAGAAAAGACAAAGTCAAAACTAAAAGCTCAAGCTTCTCATATGAGGATTGCAGGAAGTGTTATATGGGAGTCAGTTCTGATTAGGCCATTTTAGATAGAACAGTGCATAGTGACCCTTAATGTGATGGGCCCTATATAAAGCTTTTTGCAATATTGGAATTTTAACAAACCTCATCCAGTATGTACGGAAGAGGCAAAGATGTGATCACCATGTCCTTACTCTGTATCAGGTTATTTTTCTGCATCCTTGATTGTCAGGCATAGAACAGCAACAATCTGAAATAGCTGGTAGACATGGAAAAACATGGCTAAAACTATAGTTGTGGGTTACACACCTCAACTGTGAAAGGCTAATGCTGTGTGCACAGTCCTTGGAGGCCACTCTTTTAAGCCTAATTATTTCAAACTGAAAGGAGGTTTATCTGAGCTCAAGGTGATCCTGGCCAGCCAGGTAGAGGGCAACATGTGATACTTGAGACCCTGTTTTAAACCAGCACAGAAATCCACACTTCATTCAAAGCATCATCTACGAATTCTCGATTATTTACCATTCTCTCCCTACCAGTCGTTCTGTTTGGAATGGTAGAAAACAACTGGAACTGATCTTTCTATTTTAAGGACCTTGATCTCTCTTTTTTTGGGTCCACATTAAGAGTGCATACAAATGGACATCACCATCTGAACATCTTAGTATTATCTACTCTGTATATATAGCATAATACTGTGCCTATGACAGTCTTAAGCTTCCTTGAGTGTAGTTGCCCCATCAAGAAGTGTGAAGTTCTGAGTTCAAACCCCAGTGATGCTTTAAAGGGACTAGAAGAAAGCCATCAGAGATACTCCACTTCTTTGTCCTTAGATTAAATCAAGTTGACACAATGTGAACCTGGTGGGCTATTTAACCATGCATCTTTCTCCCAACCCCACTTCCACGAGTTCAGTCCATGGCAGAATTCATCCCCCACCATCCTAAATATTTCTTTATATATTTCTACAAGAGCCAGGTTTCTTTTTTTTTTAATAGAATTAGTTGTAGGCAATCAACTGCTGCCCTATGTGAGAAATGATTAGTATCTATTGCAACTTACCACAGTGTATTTGTGTATACAAGTACATTATTGGAAATCCAGCATTACTGAGGGATTGGAAACCAGTGCTGTGGCCTTGCCTTTCTGTGCCTCTTCCTGGCTCACAGGCAGCTGGGGGCAGACCTTGAGTTCCTCTTCATGGACAGAGTGATGTTGAATGGGCACTGAGCAGGCAGAGAAACACAGCTGAGGCAGCTCCTTTCAGTTATTAAACACATCATCTCCTTCCGATCTTAAGGGCTATTGCTGAGGTCTTGCCCCCATACCTACCTTAATAGCAGTGAATTTGTTACACAGCAGCCAGCTCTTTCCTATTGCTCTGTAATACGCCTCCACATCATGGATGCCAAGAAAAACACTAACAAAGAACAAAAAACTCTGACGTTGAACTGTGTGGTGCTGGTCACATACCCTGTTATGTTCTGTATGTTATGAGGTTTGTTAATCTTAACAAGTTCCCCAAGTGTATTCTTCACATAGGACCCAATAGATTCAAGGAAAACAGGAACAATTATGTGTAAAATGGCCTGAGTCAGGGCCCACAGACCGAAGCATTTCCAACACTTGTGCACCAGCCCATGTGGATTTTGCAATGAGCTGGGCCTAGCAATGTCCAGTACACAGTTGTGAGCTGTTGCTCTGGTTGAACTGTATTGGTGTGTGCATTAATAAACTACACCTATTTAAATGAATTCAGTGTCCTGTGGTTTGAATCCAGACCCCTTGACACCAGGTCTTCCCTTCTGCAGCACTCGGGAAAAAGGCTAAGTTTAGGAAAGGTGACCTCTTGTCATAAGTTATGTGACAAGAGGGATGGTGAATGATCCCTTGTGATAAGAATCAAGGTTTCCTCTGTGGTATTTAGGTCTATACTGGCCCTGTGCAACAGCTTCAAGAACCCATTTCTGATTTTCCTTGGGATTCCCGTGATGATGCACTCAGACAGGATTGGAAACAACCAAAACGGTGGTCAGACTTGATTTATAAAATGTAGGTAACATTGCAAACTTATGTTGTAGGATATTTGATCATATTGTCATCCCCAATATTGTGTTATTTACTTAGAAAAATACCTTCTGGCTGTGTAGTTCAGTACTAGCACCAATATTTAACCCTAGAGCTATTTTTGTTTGTTTGTTTGTTTTTTGTTTTTGTTTTTGGATGAACAAGTACTTTCCTATTTTGTGGCCCAGCCCTATCTCTTACTTCTTTGCACAGTCATAGAGAGACCTCAAACATATACTCAGACAAAGCCAGGGGAGTGTATAAAAGGGCCTAAGGCAATACCACATAATGACATTGAAAGTGGGCTCTCTTCTTCATGCACGCCTCCAGCTCTCCTGACATCTACATGAATTATAACTCCTAATGCAGTGTAAATGATGTCTGCGCTATTGCTGAAGGAATCATGAGAATAACAACTGTAAACATTCCACCATGGATAGAATTTGTGGAAAGAGGCAACTGGCAGCCAATGAGAGGGCTCTACAGTTAAAGGGGCTTGCTGTCAAGTCTGATGAGCTTGACTCAATCCCCAGGACCCACGTGGTAAAAAGGAGAGAACCAAGGGCCAAGCTGTCCTCTGGCTTCCACTCATGTGCTTACATGTATGTGAGTATATATGTATATGTCTGTATGTACGTGTGGATATGAATGTGTGTATGCATGTATGTGTATACGTGTATATGTATATGTGTGTATATGTCTGTCTATATGTGTGTATAGGTGTATTTGTATGTGTGTATATGTATTGTATGTGTGTGTATGTGTGTATGTATATGTGTATGTGTGTATGCATGTATGTGTGTATGTGTGTATGTGTGTGTATGTATGTGTGTATGCATGTAGGTGTGTATATATCTGTGCATGAGCATGAATGTGTATAGTCATGTATATGCATGTGTTTTCAGGTACGTGTATTCGTGTTTATGTACGAATGTATGTGTGTATATGTATGTATGGACACACAAACACACACAATGTTAAAACATAAAAAGCTCCTTGGAGTATTCACCATGCCTGGATAAGTGGTGACCATGTGGGGGAAACACATGTCCATGTAAGCACACCTGTTCACGTGCACTGAGCAATGCCCAGCCTGGTCTAGAGCTCACTACCTGCCCAACGATGAGTTTCTGCCCACCTGGTCTTCTCAGAGCCAGGCGACGATTGTTCCTGCCATTCCAGTTCTGTTCCAGTTTCTCATGCCACAAACCTTCTAGCTTGAATCGCACCTACTGACGCAGGAACCTAACAGCCTCCAACCCAGTGAAGTAAGTAAACTTCTTCCTGACATCCTCAGGCTTGGTGTCCCCCATGAGTCACAGGGAGGAAGGATGGCATGCACCAAGGAGAAGGGCCATGGGCAAGGAAGACAGGATCATAAGTCAGTCATCCCTGACACCAGCAAAGTGTGTGCTTCAGAGCTGGCTCTGCTCACTCTTGTCCCAGTGGCAGGACTTAAGAGTGGTGCATACCTGTCACCCAGCGCTCAGAGACGTCTGAGGCATGAGAACCAGGAGTTCATGGCCATCGTAACTAATGGTGAGATCAAAGCCAGCCTGGGCTGCATGAGACTCAGTCTCAAAGCAGGCAAGGAGGAACTTGCTATATTTGAGCAAGGAAGCTGCCATCCTCCTGGGTTCTAAACATTCACTGCAATACAGAAAGATGCTAGGGCTAGTGTGGCAGAAAGTAGGAGACAGAGAAGCCAGGTTAACCCTCACTAATCTTCTCATGCTGTGTGAGCTATGAGTAGATGGTGCCCTATACACTGTGGACAGGATGGTCTCTCAGACAGTTCAGAAAGCCATGGAGGACTCCAGCAATTCTCCACTTGGGTGTCACTTGAGTCTTATATGTGTGTGTTTACAAGCCAAAACATAAAATCCATAGGTGACTGTGTGAATTCAACATGGCCCAGCCATGTGCTGGAATATTATTCAGCCTTACATAGGATTCAGATTCTGACCCTTGAACAGGAATGAGAATGGTAGCCATTCTCCTAAGTCAGACCTCCAGGCAGTGCAAAGACAAACTAACACTGTATGACACCACTGAGGGCTGCAGTGTCACCAGTTATATAAAGACAGAAAGCAGGAAGGTTTACAGAGCCCCAGGGGTGACATGGAGGGGGGAGGTTGGAGGGTAGGTGTGTAAGTGGGACTGAGCCTCAGAGGAATCAGACATGGCTGCAGAATATGCATGTGGTTGCCTCCCATACCTGTGGGTGCTGCCTCCTCAGAAAGGCAAATACAGCAAAAGAAAGGACCAGAGGGGACAGGCTCTGACCTCCTGTAGACACACACAAATGACGTGACAGAATGTGCACACTGCTGCCTTGCTGCAGGAGCAGTTGAGCTTCCAGAAGGGTTGAAAGAGGCTGGAAGGGCTGAGCATGGCACTGAGTTCAAGGACATAGCTTTAGGTCCTGGGGAACCTACGGTGCCCAGGCCCCATCCTGCTGATACTGAGGGACACAGCTGACATTCAGGGTGATGGCTGGGCTGGGCTGGGGAATAGGTGTCCACTCTCACCTGCTCCAGCTTGAAGATGTGCTGGGTGAAGTAGGACTGCAACTACTTGTTGGATTCATTGATGCAAACCTGCTGGAAGCTATTCTGTTCAAAGTCCTCAAATCTGAAAATGGCCAAGACACCAATGGGCAAGCACTGGGAGACAAGGTTTTGATATAGCCGGGGCCTCCTGGGAAGACTAGCCGTCCTGAGAGGAGTTGCAGAAGAGGGGATGTCTTTTCCTGACCTGTTTGGTACCCAGTGTTTTTTACCAAGGGTTCCTTTATTACTTCTTGATGGAACCAGGCCTGCACATATCCAGGAAGCATTGGGGTGGAACCTAGGCTTGGTGCCCACATGCTGGCATCGCTGAGGGTGAAGCCTAGCCTATCACACTTCCAGCAATGAGTGCAGATGCCTGGGTTCCTATATAATGGCGGTTCTTACCGTTCCTAAAATTGTGACTCTTTATTTCAGTTCCTCATGTCGTTGTCATCCCAACATAAACTTATTGGAGAGCTACTTCATAAGTGTCACTTTGTTACTGTGAGTAACTGTAATGTAAATGTCTGGTGTGCAGGAGCGCTGATGTAGAACCCACAGATTGAGAGCAGCTGCTGTAGAGGATGAGAGTCCCCTGCCAGCCCTGGTGTTTGCAGAGATCCCGTGGGTTCCTAGTCTCCATGGCTTTCCCAAGGACAGGGTTTATTCTTGGCCGTCTCAGGGCCTGGGACCTCACAGAAACAGCCTCTCCCATGTCCTTCCTGTTGAGAGTGTGGTTGGTCCTCAGCACAGTCCAGTCAAACAAGGCGCGGTATAGACACTTGGCCAGGGGTCTCCTGCAGTTATGGCCTCTGGACAGAGGGGTTTCTTACCTGGGGTGGGGCAACCGTGCCAGGTACAGGCAGTGATGCTCAGAGTCAAGACCTAGTTTTGTCTTATTTTCATAGACAAAGTTGCCCAGGCTGGCCTCGAACTTGCCGTGTAGCCAAGGATAATTAAACAACTGATCCTACTGCCTCTACCCCCCATGGCCTGGCATTGCAGATGAGTGTCACCAGAGCTGGCTTGTCACAGCTGCTATACGGCTCTAAGTCAGGGGCCTCATGTGCAGGAGTTTTATGACTGTGCCATCCCAACCCCGCAACCAGGGTTTTCACCTTTCTCCTGCTGAAGTCTGCTTAATCCTACCCTGGCCCCAGGACACAGCAGCTGTGGGAGACTCAAAGTCTGGGGCTTCAGCACAGCATGGGTACACAGCATGGCATGCAGCCTACACGGCTGTGAAAAAGCCAAGGAAGTGCTTCTCAGCTCACCCCCTGTAGGAGTGTCTAGCCCATCCTTCTCTCCATGGACACAGACATCTGCTTCCAACTGCCCGACATGTCCCTCTGGTTTTGACTTTCCTGGATACCATGTCAATGCCACCACACAGAGTGCTGCCTCTACTGGGGACACTCACACAACCTCTCTGGGGGACATCTGAGCCAAGCAGGGATTGGGTGCACTGCAGAGAGGTCAAGTCATGTTGTGAAGTACCTTGTCCCACAAAGGCTCACTGTTCAGGGAGTTGACTGGAAAAGTAAGCTTATGCCCCTGGGCAGGGTCCCCATAGGGAGTGTCCTACACCCTGCCATCAGGTCTATTCCTGGTGCCATGCAAATTCAATTTGCAAGACCCAATGCTCTGGAAATGTCAAGAGCTAACGGAAATGTACCAGGAAGTGCACACCACAGCAAAGGGAGAGGATGGCACAGAGACCTATGCTATGGGTTAAAGGGCACGGAAAGGCCACCTTGAGCACAGGGGTCAGTCACCTCTTTCACAAACAAGGCAAAGGTCAATGCTCTCAGCTCTGGGAGCCTAAAGGGCTCTGTGGCTCCTAAGCCCTGCAGCTGCAGCCAGAAGCAGCACTGAACAGGATGTAAATGCTGAGTATGGCGATGTCAATAAAACTTTATTTACAAAACCAAATTGGTGGTAGTGGTGGTGGTGGTGGTGGTGGTGGTGGTGGTGGTGGTGGTGGTGGTGGTAGTGGTGGTGGTGGTGGTGATGGTGGTGGTGGTGTCGGCGGACTGGTTCATTTCAAAGCATGCTGGAGTGGCATGGCCACTGAGCATCGGGAAACACAGAAAGGAATGCGACCGGACGCAGGGCTCCCAACACCCTAGACGTCGACCTATGGCACTGGAACAGGGTCCCTGAAGGTAAGTCTGGACAGTCAGATAAGGTAAGTACAATTTATTACAAGGAAATGGGACAAGATAAATCTTCTCTTCATCTCGCTATGCTTAAGCATCTTTAAGAGTGCAGGGAATTCATGTCTCTCAGTCTGGTTTAGAAAAGTGTTTAGAGACAGCAAGAGTACACTCCATGGTTCCCTGACGAGGGTTCCAGGGATTCTGATATCTGGGTCAAAGTGAAAGTTAAGGAGAAAAAGGCTGTCAGGCAGGGCAAAAAGATTCCAATTTCTGGTCTCTTTGGGCTGTAATTTTTACTGTGTTCAAGGCCATGAATGCAGACAGGGTAATAACGAATACAGAACAAGAAGCTAGAGCTTCATTAAGACAAAACGAAAGTAAAAGTTTTGCCCTCTGCACCACTGCCTGAAGCAGGTTTTTCTAAGTCTTTTCCCGAGGATGGCATGTTGACCATTAGATTCACAAGATGATAATGACGAATTCACCTGCTTTTTCTTTTCCTATAATTAGGCCAGCATCGATTCAAGGTGTGGCCCAACCGACTTATTATAAAGGATGATACTGGTTGGTTGAAAAAGGTAGTAGCTTTCTATGAACCATATATTAAGTTTTTATGTATATTAAAATTAACATTGGAAAGAACAATGGTAGGAGAGGTAGCTGGAGGACAACTGCTGCAAATGCTTGCTTTTGAAAATGCTAATTAAGAGTACAGGAGAGCATTATTACCTATAAAGGAGGCTGGGGATATTAATGCTTATATGAAGGCATGCAAGGGTATCTTTTCTGAAAATGGAAAGATGCATATTTGGCACGTATTGATCCAGATAGAGTTATTAAATTATATGTTTAAATACTCTTGAATATCCTACAGGCACTTTCGCTCAGGATGAGTTGCCTTTAGAATGGGTTTATATTAAATAAAACTTTAACCAAACATTAACAATTAATGAGGAACAAATTTCTTTAATTATTCAGCAAGGCATACAAAGACCTGTTACTCTGTGGGGATATGATTGTGCTGCTATTGTTTTCCCATTAAGCAAAGATAAAGTGGAATATTTAATGCAGATGTCTGAGGTTTTTCAATTAGCCATGATTTCTTACACTGGAAATGTTGAATTTCATCCTCTCCATAGTAAATTGTGGGATTGCTTTAAAAAACAAAAAAAATTTGATAAATACACTAATTTCTGTTGATCCATTACCATCAGCCCTTACTGTGTTTACAGATGGCTCTAAGACCAAGATGGCTTATAGGACCAAAGATTAATTTTGGGGACAAGAATCTTCTTTTGGGTCAGTACAACAAAATGAATTATTAGCGGTAATTAATGTATTCCAGGATTTTACTCATGATGTAAAAATATTATAGCTGAGTCCGCTTATGTTGTAGGAGTAGTACAGAATATTGCGACTGCTGTTGTTTCTACATCTAAGCCTATATTAAATGTTATTCTCACATATTAAAGGACTATTGTTATTATGAAACTCTAGAATATTCATTACACATACTAGATCACATTCAAAATTTCCAGAATCTTTAACACTTGGCAATCATATGGTAGATCAATTAGTGGCATTTGCTACCCCAGAAGAACACATTCATAATCATGCCAATACAGGATATTTACATATTAAATATAAGATTCCCTATTCTCAAGCCAAACAAATTATTGCTAATTGCCTATGTGTCAGTCTTCACGTATAAAATGTATTCCATCTCAAATTAATCCCAGAAGGATGCAACTTAATACATCGTGTCAGATCGATATAACCCATATTTCTGAGTTTGGTCGCCTTTCATATATAGATGTAAGCATAGATAATTTTTCAAAATTTGTGTGGGCTACACCATTGCCAGGAGTACGCACTGCTCATGTTATACAGCATCTATTGGAAACTTTTGCTGTTATGGGACTGCCTTCTAAAATTAAAATTGATAATGGACAACATATATTTCTTATCAATATAAACAATTTTGTCAACGATATCATATTGTACATATTACTGGTACAGAACACAATACACAAGGACAAGCTTTTGTTGAAAGAATTCACCATATCCTGAAATGACAAATTATAAAATTAAAAAGGGGGAAAAGAGATGGCCTTATGCAACCTGAATGGAGTTTGCAGACCAGTACCAGGGCTATATTGGCACAAGCATTATACGTTATTAATTTTCTTAATTTACCACAAGGTGAAGTTATATCAAGAGCCAATAGACACTTTGTTGAACTTCCCCCAAGAAGGCATGGAAAAGACAGTATGGATAAAAATTGCCCGGGATGCTGAATGGCAGGAAAGGACATCATTGTATATAGGGGAGAGGGTTTTGTCTCATTACAGGATGGGAGACTATTCTGGTTGCCCGGGAGATGGATCCAAGCACAGAATAATAAGAACTGCTCCCTACCCTCAAAGGAATCCAGTTAAACCAGCTACATTTTCTCCTGATGGATGTTCTCAGGAGATGAGGAGGTGTCCTCCATTACTGAGGCCCTGGCTTCTCTTAGTGTCCACAAACAACAATGGATAAGGATCCGTGCAGTGACAACCCTATTACCTATGTGGGGTCAGGTGAAGCGATTAAGCACTGAAAGGAATAATTTTGTCTCCTTCAGGAAAGTCCTTTACGGCTGAGCACTTATTCTTAGCAATGTGTGTTTTACTCATGGTTTCTTCTGCTGCGGACAATGCCAGTTATCGGGCTTATATTGCTTATCATGATGAAATCCTACTACTTTTCTGTTAGTAAATATATGGATAATGACACAGAACATGATTGGAAGTTAATTCAAGCCTATTTAGAGGGTAATGAAAGTGCTTCAAAAGTAATTAATGCCTTGAAATATGATGTTCGAATGTCTTTTGGTAAACAGCTAGAAGATATGGAATAGCGAAATTATTGGCTGATCAATTGACAGGATTAGATCCCAAGGCTTGGCTTCAAAGGATTTTCCATAGCATGGGAGGAGCTAGTTTTGCCATAATCTTATGTACATTATGTATTATGTTGCTTTATTTTTACATGACTAAACCCCTACAAGGACCTTTAGCTATGTTATGTAAAGTGTTACTTTAAAACAAAAGAAAAAAGAAGGAATTGTTAAGACATAGAGATGCAGCTCCCAGGCAGGGTCAAGAAAGGCCTGGTGCCAGATTCAAGTAGGGGCTGGAATGCCGCTCTGGAGAAGAAAATGTTTTTCTCACTTGGCCTTAAATTATGTTCTGCTGTGTCCCGTTTTGTGGAAGTGGTTCTAACGCTCTCTTGGTAATGGTGAGTATATTTTGATTATAATAAGAGAGGTTATTTGTTATATGAATATTTTTAGAAGAAGCTTTCGTTTATTCGTCTTTCTTTGTTTAATCTTCCCTCATTGTTCCTGGTATCCTGGGAATAATGATCTTATGGTATCTTGACACAATGAAAATTGTAGTAATGCATATTCTTAGCTTAATAAGGATTAATAAAGCTTACAACTGCGTGCAGTTTCTTATGCCTTTGCTCTGCACCCCCTGTGTCCTGGGGGTATGCGACCATACCCAGGGCCCCAACTCACTACACATTGACAATGGGTCACCGCACAAAACACAGAAGCATCTACCTTAGTCAAAAATGGACATTTTATTGAATGCACACACTAACACTGATTGATCACATCCATAGCTAAGATACTAGGGGCAGGTCCGTGGCCCAAAATACATTCTTCTAAACCTATGAAGCGAAAGAAAGAAAGAAAGAAAGAAAGAAAGAAAGAAAGAAAGAAAGAAAGAAAGAAAGGAAGGAAGGAAGGAAGGAAGGAAGGAAGGAAGAAGAAAAAACACAAAAAACTTAAGCTTCTCATAGGAACTTCGCAGGAAGTGTTGTCTGGCGGTCAGTTCTGATTAGGCCATTTTAGATGAAACAGTGCATAGTGACCCTTAATGTGATGGGCCCTATATAAAGCTTTTTGCAATATTGGAATTTTAACAAACCTCATCCAGAACATACAGCAGAGGCAAGGATGTGATCACCATGTCCTTGCTCTCTATCAGGTTATTTTTATGTGTCCTTGATTGTCAGGCATAGAACAGCAACAATCTGAAATAGCTGGTAGACATGGAACAAAGTGGCTAAAACTATAGTTGTGGGTTACACACCTCAACTGTCAAAGGCTAATGCTGTCCTCAGAGACCTCGGAGGCCCCTCTTGTAAGACTATCTATTGGAAAGTGGAAGCAGGTTTATCTGAGTTCAAAGTGAACAGGGCCAGCCAGGGAGAGGGCAACATGGGATACTTGAGACCCTGTCTAAAACCAGCACAAAAACCAACCCTTCATTCAAAGCATCATCTATTAATTCTTTCTTATTTACCACTTTCTCCCTACCAGCCTTTCAGTCTGGAATGGTAGAAAAGGACTGGGAATGTTCCTTCTATTCTAAGGACCTTGATCTCTCTTTCCTTAGGTCCACATTAAGAACACATGCAAATGGATATCACCATCTGAACAACTTAGTATCATCTACTCAGTATATCTAGCCTAATACTGTGCTGTGACAATCTCAAGCTTCCCTGAGTTTCGCTGAACTAGCAAGAAGTATGAAGTACTGAGGCCACACCCCAGTGATCCTTTCAAGGGGTTAGAAGAAAACCATGAGAGATGCTCCACTTCTTTGTCCTTAGATTAAATCACATTGACACAATGTGGGTGGACTATTTAACCAGACATGTTTCTCCCAACCCCACCTTTCTGAGTTCAGACCATGGCAGAATTCATGCCCCACCACCCTAGATATTGAGTTTTGTGATATGTAATTATTATTTAAACCTATGTATTAAATTTTGTCATTTTGTTAATTTTTGTGGTTTTCCCAGTCTTCTTTGATTAACTTTCCTAGTTTTATTAATTTATCCCCTGTGTTCTCTGGTATTTTGTCCTTCCCTTCAAACTAAAGTATTCCTTTTAGGATCCTCTACAGAGCTGTCTTACTGGTTACTCATATTTTGTTAAATTTATTTTTAGTATGCATTCGTCAGCACAGTAGCTGGGCAGCTGCCTGCCCTCCATGGTATCAGATCTACTTTCCAAACAATAACGCTCAACTCTTACAGGCTGTGTAGCATCTTGACTGTTTTTGTTCCACTTGGACAGCCCTCAGGACCAGGCTCTCCTCTCCCTTAACCATGGCTGCTGTCCTCTTCCTCTCTTCTCTCCATCACACATGTTCTTCCTTTATTCTCTGGCAGCTTCTTCTTCCTTCTTCCCTCCTCATGATCCTCTCTAGCAAAGCCCTCAAAGCTCCCCTCCCCCATCTCTCTGCTGTGCAGCTGTTGGCTGTTGGCTTCTTTATAATCACAGTTAACTGGGAACAGGGTCAGTTATTTGGGGTTAACCAGTCCTGAGTTCCACAAATTAGCATTAAAATACAAGCAGAATTAGGCCAATCCACTACAGGGATTTTTGTTTGTTTGTTTGGTTGGTTTGGTTTAATTTTCATTTACCTTTTTACTTGTTATTTTATTTTTGGCTATTTTTTATTAATCGGTTATTTTATTTATTTACATTTCAACTGTTGTCCTGCTTTCCAGACTCCCCTCATCAAACCTTACATCCCGTTTCTGCTCAGCTTTGCCTATGTGACAGTGCTCCTGCACCCACACATATCCATCCCCACCTCACATCTCTAGGATCTGCCTTTGGTGGGGCTCCAGGCCTCACCTTGAACCATAGAGCATCCTTGCATACAGTTTGGCTGGCAGTTTGGCCCCTGGGAGCTTGGGGATTAGGGAAAGAAGATCTGTTCAGATATTAAAGCCAATGTTTGCTGCATTCTCTTCTTTTTCTGGTTATAGGTGAAATTATGTTTGTGTGCTTCTCTTTTTTTAAATTATTGAGAGAAGATTAATTTCTTGGTTTTTCTTGGGTATAGTTTAGTTCATTGTCTTGGAGTTTTCCTCCTATTAGCCTCTGTTGTGCTTTCTTACAGAAAAGAATTCTTTAATTTGGTTTTGTCATGAAATATCCTGGTTCCTCCTTTTATGGTGATTGATGATTATGCTGGATATAGGAGCCTGTGTCTGTATTACATCTGCCCAAGATTTTCTGACTTTTAGAATCTCTGTTGAGAAGTCTGGTGTAATTCAGATACGTCTCAATTTATTTGTTACTAGATATTTATACCTTACCCCTTTTAATGTTCTTTCTTGATCTGTGCATTTAGCGTTTTAATTATTATGTGAATGGAGGAATTTTTCTGGTACAAGTAGTTTGATGTTCTGTAGGCTTGTTGTACCTTTATTGCCTTTTCTTTCTTTACCTTATGAAAGTTTGCTGCTATGATTTGTTGAAGGTGTTTACTGGATCTATGAACTAGAAATCTTAATTCTCTTCTCTATCTATTATCCTTAGGTTTCAACATTTAATTGTGTCCTGAAATTCATGGATGTTTTGGATTCAGTAAACCATACATGTTTATCTGAGATGGGTGTTTTGTGCTTTGTGGGATGACCTCCTTGACCCCAGGCTGCATGAAGAATCTCAGCTGACAATGGGGACATAAATCATGAGTTTGTGTAGCAAGACCCAGGCCTCTTCCAGGTTCTTAGATATTAACTGAGAACCTCAAATACAGTAGTAATGTGATAGTGTGGTGTGAATCTAGTTACTCTTCTCTATTTTGATATAGATGACTCTTTTTGTGTCATGGTCAGCTTATAATGACTAGAAGACCTAAGCTTGAGAATAACCAAAGACTACATTGCTTCTCTAGCAGCTGAGCTTTTAAAAGCCCTGGTGTGACAGCAACTTTTGGTGGACATTCTGGATTATTCCTTCTGTACTTTAACTCTCTGTGTCACTTCCACCATGAGTAAGTTAGTTCAATTCCATAAATTGAAAATCCATCACCTGGAAGAAATACTCTTTTTTTTAAAGATTTATTTATTTATTTATCATATACAAGTACACCGTGACTGTCTTCAGACACACCAGAAGAGGGCATCAGATCTCATTACAGATGGTTGTGAGCCACCATGTGGTTGCTGGGATTTGAACTCAGGACCTCTGGAAGAGCTGTCAGTGCTCTTAACCACTAAGCCATCTCTTTAGCCCAAGAAATACTTTCTGAATATGATCTGAGATTGGCCATGGAAAAAGGGTAGCTTGAACTGTCCCACCTAGGTTCTGGGCCTGCACAGGCCTGCTCTCCAAAAGAAACCTGTGTTCACAGCTGTTGGCTGGCTAAGAAAGATTTCACGAGACATGATACACAGCCCTCGGACTTCTGCTCCAGTCATCTGCACAATTTTTCCCGGACGATATCCTCATACCTCCAGCAGGCGGGTGATGAAGCTGTCCACTCTCAGCTCCCCTTCAGCCATCTTGTGGGCACCAGACTCTCCTCCCTGCAGCAGGAACAAAGGCTTCTCCATGGTGGCTGCAGCAGCAGTGGTGGTTTGGCATTCTCACCTAGGAGGCCCTATGCCTTTCTACCCCAGTTCCAACTCACCTCAGGCCCGGGCCTTCCCCCCATCCACTTCCCACGGAGCAGGGAGAGCAGCACCCACTAGAAATAAAAGGGAAGCCCTTGGTCCTGCCAAGAGTGAACCCCCAGTGAAGGGGCTTGTTGGGGGGGGGGAGGGTGGTAATGGTGGGAGGATGAGAAGGGGAACACCCATATAGAAGGGGAGGGGGAGGTGTTAGGGGGATGTTTGCCTGGAAACCCACAAAGGTAATAACAATTGAAATGTAAATAAGATATACCCAATTTAATAAAGATGGAGAAAAAAATAGAAAGAAAAGGCACACATTTAAAACAGAAGAATATGGACCCTAATTTTAAACCACAGCTCTGTCAATTAACTATACCTTAAGGAAGCTCAGAAAAGCAGGCCAAACAATTAATATTTTCTCGGTTTAAGTAAATAATAATGTCCGCTTCTTGCTATTGTGGAGGGAATTAAATAGATAATATGTAATCATGGAAGTTTTGAAGTACCATCCATTTTTCTGTTCATTAAATCAATCTTACTCATTTCATTGATGAAATATGTATGTTTTCCGTTTCACAGTTATATGTATAATAAAACCAGTATAAAAACCTTCAGAATATTCAGTTATTATAGATATTTGTCATTTCTTACAGAGGGCAACTATGATTGACTACACCCAATTCTATAAAAAACAAAACTCAGGAAACCTGGCCCTTGGCAGCAATGAATCAAGAAATATCTAGGATGGTGGGGCATGAATTCTGCCAAGCAATGACCTCAGATAGGTGGGGTTGTGAGGAAGATGTGTGGTGGAATAGCACACTAGATTCACGTTATATCATCTTGATTTAATCGAAGGACAAAGAAGTGCAGTATCTCTGATGGCTTTCTTCTAACCCCTTGAAAGGTTCACTGGGGTTTGACCATAGAACTTCATTCTTCTTGCTGGGACAGCAACACTCAGGGAAGCTTGAGATCGCCATAGGCACAGTATTAGGCTAGAAATGCTGAGTAGGTGATACTAAGTTATTCAGATGGTGATACCCTTTTCATTTGTTCTTAACGTGGACCTAAGGAAAGACAGATCGAGGTCCTTAGAATACAAAGATCATTTCCAGTTCTTTTCTACCTTTCCTGAATGAAAGACTGGTTGGCAGAGAATGGTAAAAATTCAAGAATTGGTAGATGATGCTTTGAATGGAGGGTGGGTTTCAGTGCTGGTTTTAGACAGGGTCTCAATTACCCCATCTTGTTCTCTATGTTGCTCGTCAGGTTCACTTTGAGCTCAAATAAAGCTGCTTCCACTTTCCAACAGGTAGTCTTACAAAGGGGCCTCCAAGGACTGTGAGGACAGCATTAGCCAATGAGAGCTGAGGTGTGTAACCCACAACTATAGCTTTATCTGAAAGACCCTCAGACAGAGGAGACTCTCGCTCCAGTACTGAGGACAATCACCACCCCATGAACACACAGGACTCAGTCTTGATGTAAAAACAAGAGGTTTACTTTGGGATACCAATGCACTGGGGCTCGACACGGTCCTCACGCAGGAGGGATGTGAGGAGCCTCAAACAACAGAAATATACAGCTTAAAATGTCAGTTAAGATTACACAGTTTCCTTAGCTCAGCTATTTCGTGCCAAGGATAACTAGGCAGATGTTTCTCATCCTGGAATTCCTGGGATAAGGCCGTAACCACATCAATGCAGCTATTTCAGTATGAAGGACGTCTGACTTGATATATGTTTTCTTATCCTGGGGTTCCCAGGACAAGGACCAAGGATATCTGTCTTGGCAGGTGTTTCTCTTCTGGAGTTCCCAGGACAAGGCTATAGCTATGTCAGCCTATAGCACAGCTGCATTCAGTACCAAGGATATCTCACTTCTATAGTGGTCAGTCAGCTTCCCAGAGATGTTTCCTGTCTTCTAATTGCCCTGCAGTAAATATGTTCTGTACCCTCTGTTCTTATGGTCCGGCAGCTTCCTAGAGAGTGGGTGGGAATGTGCTTTCTGTACTTTCTGGTCTATTGTCTAATGTGTAGGGGCTAAGCGAGGGCCAGCTTAAAAGATTCTCATTCGTAAGATATGGCTGTACTGATATCAAACGGGGATCTTTCATATCCACTTTCTTCCAAGTCTACCAGCCATCTCAGATTGTTGCTGTAATATGCCTGACAATCAAGGACATAGAAAAATAACTTGATACACAGCAAGGACATTGTGATCATATTCTGTGTTGTTATGTATGTTCTAGATGAGGTTGGTTAAAATGACAATATTGCACAAAGCTTTATATAGGACCCATCAAATTAAGGTTCACTATGCACTGTCATAGCTAAAATGGCCTGGTCAGAAGTGACCACTGGATCACTCTTCTGTAACTTCACATGAAAGGCTTGTGCTTTTTGTGTTTTTTTATTTTTCTGTTTTTTCTTATTTATTTATTTATTTATTTATTTATTTATTTATTTATTTATTTATTGTTTTATATGTTGTCAGGAAGATAGTTCAAGTCATGGATCTGCCCCCAAAATCTGAGCTTTGCTACCAATACTGTAAACAGTATTAGTGTATGCATTCAATAAAATAACTTGTTTTTTTTTTAGTAGGATAGATGCGTTTGTGTTTTGTGGGGTGATCCATGAAACAGGAGTGAAGATGCTTGTTTCTTACTCTGTCCACTGAGTTATGTCTCTAGGCTTGTCCAACTCCTTTGGCTGTACCACCCCCCACACACACACATTGCTGACTATTTTATTTTTCAGATGAAATCAGACGTTATAGCTTAGAGAGGCCTGTAAGCAATCCTGCTTTTGTAACTTAGGTGCAGAGAGGAGAGCCCCACACTCAGCCTGAGGGTGCATTCACTGGTGGATCCAATATTTCAGTTTCCTCTGCTAACAGATCACCACATTGTTGCCAGGACCATAATGAATGCAATTCTTTCTCCTAAGGAATCCGGTGGCAACTGTTAAATGTTAAGCACAAAGCTTCAGGTTGTACCTATAATACACACCCACATCGCAACCTACCCTACAGGCTATTTCTGGGTGTGATTTCATGCACCTGCACATGATGAGACAGGAGACCTCTTTGGCTACTTATAGTAACTGGTGTGATTTCTCAGTAATCTTTAATGGGTAATATTGCTGACTGAGGAGAATTTGAGGTAGGATGAAACATTTCTGTGCAGGGATTGGGGAGGAAGCACTCATTTAGATATATAGCAATGACTTAGGTTTTTCCAATCAAGCCTAGAGCCAAATTTGGCTTTGGAAGCATGTGGTGCTCAGTGGCTATGCCACAGGGAAGTCTCCTGAAAAGGGCACATCAGCTTTTGCTCAGTACAGGGAGAACATTAGCAGGGAGGCAAAGTCTGTTCTCCGTGACATCAGCAGTCCCTTCGTGGACATTCTATTGTCTCCTAGAGAGACCTTGGAATCCCTGTGACGTCACCAGTATCGTTGTGACAACCAATTCCCTACTTTTTCTCTTAGTGTCCAAAGGATATATCCACAGACATGTTTGCCCGTCTTCTCAGGCGCTTTGGGAGAGTTGATGTTGATAGAGAAGAGTCTAGAGTGAAGCAAACGAAACCTAAAGGTAATGATGGACACAGGACATGGGGAAGGTGGAGTAAGTTCTGGGCAGTGTATGTTGAGCTTCCTCTCAGGGGTGAGTGTGGGGGCCTTCAGCTGGCCTTTATAGCAATGGGCCACAACCACTGGAACATCTCCACAGATATTGAATTCCATGATTATCACAATTCCTGAAAGTCAAGGTTTTCACATTATTAGTTTCTCCATAACCACATGGAGGATATGGCAATGCCTATGCTATTATTGGGTGAACTTCTAGTCTTTACTTTTACAGTGCATTCGGTATGTTAAATTGATATAATAACACCATAAGTAGTCATGGAGGGTATAACTTTTCTGAATTAAACAGGGCATCAATGTACTTCACTTTCATTGCTTCTTTAAATTCAGTGACTATCTGACAGTAGTAAGAGGGAGAGAACTGTGCTCCTGGCATGACCTTATATTCTTAGAACTCCTGTGACTACCTCTGGCTGACGGGGCCAATCTTACCTTCATATATTAGAGGTTCTGTGTGGCAGATATTTTTCTACAGTAGCCAAACTATATGGAGCAGGTAGAGAAAGAGCCTGTAACCTATTGGCACTTCTGGGGCATTTGTCATTTCAGTAGGGGGAATTAATAAATCTGTTGACCATGTCCTCCCCCTACATGACTTTTTAATGCAAAGTTATTGGACTAGAGTAACAGTGTAGGATATCTGAGTATCCCTGATCAATCAATTCATTGTGGATGCTGAATTGATGATCTGACTTCTGAAACCAGAGGGGTGAGGGTCCTGAAACCAGGTTGTAGCCTGCGTACCTGATAATAATCCTGGAGAAGGCATCTCTCTGGTACTTGTAAGCCTGTGTGGGCGGGCATAGGGAACACCTGGCTGCTTACATCTCTTGGTCTCTATATAGTAGTGGGGGAACTGTGATCCACTTAGGATGCCTCTTACACATAGACCAAACTCCTTGCAGTGACACTGGCTTCCAAGCATGTTCTCCTGTTTGGACCTCACTGTGGTCTGTGTATGCTCTATGCATTCACCCCATGCGGGTTCACTTGTGTTCTTCTACCTACAGCGGCCTGCAGACAGACGTCATCCCCTGAAAATGTCCTAAACAAGGTGCAGGCCAACGAGGAAGAGGAGAGGCTGAATAGAGAACTGGAGCTAACTACCAAGGAGAGAAATGAGCTGACAGATCGCCTCCTTTATGTGACAGGTGGATCCATGAGAAAGAGGTATGCATTGCTCCAAACAAACGACCTTGTTCTAAACCTCATCTCCCATAGATAGGAGATTCAGAACCTGACCCTTACTGAGGAGTGAGATTGAAAATGGACTCTCTGATTCTGCCTGTTGAAAATCTGAACTTGCAATCTGAGTGAAGATTTCAGGGATAAAGTCACTGGAGCATGAGTTCCCAGTGTACAATTGGAAAGCCCTTGACAGGTGGTAGTTTTGCAAGGTTCTGGGTGCTGTGAGTTTGTGGAGAGTGTTTGTGCTTGCTAGGAAGGTGACTGAACGCTATCATCTCCTGGCAGCAGCCTTAGGTGACAGGTCCCACAGTGTTCATATCAATGCTTAAGTAGAAGGCCTGAGGCTCTGGCCTGCTCCTTCTTGTCTCTGTGCGTTACACTCTGAGACAGTAATGGTGCATGCATTTCTACTGATTCTCATTGTGCTCTTTCCATATTTGTCTCTCTTTCTCATTCTCTGAGTCTGTTTACTTTTCTTTTCTTTTTCTTTTTTTTTTTTTTTGGTTCTTTTTTTCGGAGCTGGAGACCTTACTTTTCTTTTCTTGTGGGTGTGCCCCAGCTTGTGTGTCTGTGTGTGCACAGCTCTGCATGCATGTGCACAACCTTTATATGTTTCTCTATCCCTCCACCTTTGGAATTTAGGGGTCTGTTTTTTGACCTCAGGATTTACCTTTATAATAGTTTCATGGAGGTGTAAGTGCTTTATTTTGGAAGCCCCACTTTCAACAGCACAGTTCTTTGCCTGTGTAGTCACATTTGTCTATACATTTGTATGCCTTGGGCAGATTATAAGTTTGTGGCAATATCTGGTCTCATCTCCAGAATTATGTGTACTGTCTGCCTCTAGAATATTAGTTATTCGGCTTGTAGCATTCCACTTGTCAAAACAGGAAAAATGAAATCAGAGGTTTCTGGATGTGTGTGTGTGTGTGTGTGTGTGTGTGTGTGTGTGTGTGTGTGTGTGGTTGGGTAAGCTCTGTGGCCTAGGCTCTTGACAGCATAACAGGTTTGAATGCAGATCCAGCCCTCCTGATTGAAAAAAGTGAGCCAGGGAACCCTTTATCTGGGTGCTTAGCTTCTGTTGTCCTGGGCACACAATTCCAAGTTTCTGAAGCTGAAGAAGATCCAAATATGTAGAATTCAGAAAGTGTCCTTCCAGGGCTGGGGTAATACAAGACATAGCCTGAGTTCATATAATCCTAAACCTTGATGTTCATTGGGTTCTATCTTCCTGGGGCCAGCCCCTACTTCAGGCCAAATCCATTTTATGAAAACTTGAAGATAAAGGAGAAAGAGGTCATGTCATTACTGCACAACTTAGACACAAAGAACATTGAACATCGTGAGAAATTTCAGGAGCTCAAGAAGGAGATTAACTTCTATCGGTAAGTACTGGTCAAAAGGGCCCATCACTTGTGGAATATCCATTGCTGCCTCTCTTTGTTCTGGACTGGAGAGCCTGCAGCTCTGGGTCCATGTCTTCTGCTGTTTAAATATCACTGTGCCGTGGGTCTTTTGGACTCAGTTTCAGTTCCATAAGAGACTGTTACTTATCACCACAGTGTCTATGCATCTTTAGAAGGCTCTGGATAGAACTATACTGATTCAGGCATCAGAGTGTTATTAGGCCGACCTGGGCCTCTGGGGTCATACCAGGTTTAACAAAGCTCAATGTGGGGACCACATGGTTAGCATGACCTCCCTTGGTCATACTGTCCTCTTGTGGTTGTTTACTGCCTACTAATTGATGTTGCCCAGATGCATTGGGCTTTCATGGATAGTTGTAGATTCCTTGTTCTTTTGGAGAGACATGGACTGTTAGGTGCTTGGGTCACAGAAACAATTTATTCTTCCCTGGATTGGCCGTTTGCTGTTTGTGGAGCAGCCTTACATGTATGGAGATGTATTCTATGAAGTCTTTATGGGTATCTGGGTCCTGGTGGAGTTTGTGGGATTTGGCAGTTGGAATGGGAGGAAGAGGCTTCAGGATCTTACTATGCAGAGTGTGTTTCCAGCAACCTGCACAGCCGGCTCCTGATGGACCAGGCATGTATGAAGAAGAAGTTGGTCACATTGAAGCAGGAGAGCAAGGAGTTAGAGCGATATTTGTTTGAGTTGAACCCGAATGCTGAAGACGAACAGGAGAAGACCAGCAACCTCCAGACCCAGCAAAATTTGGTAGGAACAAGCAGCTGAGTCAGATTAACAATGTCTGATACCATTTGCCTATTGGATACATCTTTGCTTCCCCTATCATCTTTCTAATCTTCCCACACCCAATCAGTCACCCACCTCATGTGATAGAGTTATTCATTGCTCTGTCTATGCACAAGTATTCTGGGATGTTAACCACTTTTCAGAAACTGAATTATGGGCAAGTACACTTCTCTGCCCTTTTTGAAACTGCAGTCCAGAAATGGTGACAGAGGAATAACATATCACATGACTGCATCTCCCTGTCATAGATTGGATGCTATGAAGAGTTTTGAACGAGTTCTTGGTCGTGTGACAAAGGTCATACAGGGGTCATGTGATGGTTGGATGCACCTTGTAGGGATAAGAACCAAGTGCAAATGGCAAATGAGTCCTGGTCATTGGCTTTGATCTCAGTATCATGTGGCCTTCTACTTTCTTCCTGCAATCCAGTTAGGTCTCTTCTCCTTTCCCCGTTCTTGGTTTTCACTGGTAGAAGTTTGAGGAGCAGCTTGTTCTCCCACAGGACTGTGAGGGTTGTTGGTGACTTTCCCCAGGCTGCAGAGATATCAGCAATGATTTCAGTGAAAAGATCAGTGCTGTCTGTCCAATGCAGCTGAAGGGACAGAAGGCAGCAACTTGACACCTGGTATGCGTGTCCCCACTAAATCAGTGTCTTAATAGCTGCCTTCTCCTCCCAGGTCTCAGGAACTGCAGGAGACATGGCATAGGACAGATCCCAAGAAGACAGCCCCCTGAAGAGTGAGTTTCTCTGTCAGGAGTTCCCTGCTGACGACAATCCTCAACAGTCAAAGACTTTTTTGGGGAGAATATTCTTCTTCTCAGTTAATTTCCTCATTGTATAGAGACCCTAAATTTATGTATCCGTATGCCAGCCTGTCTCATTGAGGTCTTTCTCCTCTCTCATACCGACAACACCATTTGAGAGACATCTGAGGGGACTGCCTTGACATCTCCCTAGAGGAGAAACAGCACTACAACTGTGTTTCTAAATGTTCATTAAGAAAATGCTGTTAAGAAATATTTTTGGTTATGATTTTCATTGAAGTTTTCTTTTTGTTATTTCATAGTTATATATTCTTGTTACTGTTTTTCATTTTTTATACCATTTTAGTTGTTCATTTTATGCCTGTTTTTTGTAAATTGTATTCCTTATGAATAAAAATTGATTTGTAACTCTTGACTCTTAAGACCATCTTATTCAAGTGTCCTTTCCCCTCCTGTAGACTTAGAACTGACAGCTGGATATGGATCTTTGCATGGTCCAGGCAGCATGAGTAAATAGGGAATTTAAAGCCACCAAGCTGTACACAGGGTGATAGTGTCTTTTGTGTGGATAATGTGACTTTTTTTATGGACACACACTTTATGATGTAATCACTGACATACTGTATCCATGCTGTCATGTGTTCTGCTCATCCTAATCTATATCAGTCTACAACACCCATTCCTTATTGACTGTTTGCCCAGATATTGAGTAACACACACTCATGCCTGTAGAGCTGCAGAAAAAATGACAACTTTCACAAAGGAATATAGAATAATCCTAATCGAGAACCATGTGCCTCGGTTTTTCTTACAATACAGCATTAGTATTAAACCACAAAGATAATGACCATCAACGTCATTTTGGGAAATAGGTTTTTATAGGTGCTGTTTCATTTGATCATTCATATGCTGTGTTTTTTATTGTTGCTGATTATATTTATTTTTATCATGTAACTCAATGGATCTTTTTTTTTCAAATGTATGTCTGGGCCACTCCTGAGTGCATTTCCCTCATGATCCAAAAGAGGGAATAGCATTCCCCATTGTAGATGATTGTTAGGGTCCATGTGGTTCTTCTGAGAGAGCAGCAGATGCTCTAACCTGTGAGCCATCACCACAGCTCCTGTAGGTAGCTTTTGTCCTTCCAGGGCATGTGCTATACTAGATGGACGCCATCTTCTCCCATTAAGGAGAGAGATCTCAGGAGATGTGTATGTACAGGTGGTTGAGGGGTGCCTGCTCAATGTGGTAGCCTGCTAGGCATCCACACCGGGCTCTGGTGCCTCCACTGCTCATTGTGCATTCAGCATCATCCTCCAGCATCACTCAGTTTCAATTCCAAACAGAGCTTTCACTTACTATCGATGATCATATAGATTATGCACATCTGATAAAATACAGAAGAGACTAGCCTCCTTCTACAGGCCAACTTGGCATAATGAATTCTTTTGATAGAAAGCAAGATAATTATCTTAATCTATGCAGTTTAGGGAGGTCCTCAAGAGCATCCATAGTGAATGCAGACTGCAGCTGTGACCACATGTTTCTTTTGCAGAGCAGGTCTGTGCAAGCCCAGAACTTAGGTGGGATAGTTCATGTTTCACCTTTTACATGGAAATCTGTGATCGTATTGAGAAAGTATATTTTCCTCGTGACTCATTTACAATTTATGGAATTAAACTGACTTACTGAGAGTGGAGGTGACTCAGAGAGATAAAGTGCAGAAGACTTATCCAGTAAGTCTGCAAACAGATGCTGTCTCATTAGGGCTTTTCAATGCTCAGCAGCTAGAGAAGCAAGGGAGAGGCATTGGTGACTCTCAAGCTTAGGTCCTCTAGTCATTATAAGCTGAGCATGACACAAAAAGTCATAGGTATCACACTAGAATCTAGTAACTAGATTTAACCAACCTATCACATTAATGCTATGTTTGGTGGTATTTTTTGCTCTCTTAGGACCTGGAAGAGGCTTGGGGTTTTCTAATCCTACTCATAATTTATTAATCTTCCCAACACTATGGGCTTTGTTCTGTTAATGCTAACAGCGCCATCCAATACCTAGGATATTTTCTACTGACATGTGTGACGTGAGACAAAACAGTCCCTGTCATCCGTCACCTGAATAAACTTCCTTAGAGGACAGTGTAGTTGGAGGGTCCTTCTTTCCTCTCCAAGATCGAGAAACATTTCCAGTCTTCAGACAAGTGTGTCAGCCATTGTCCAGTGACTGTCTTGAGATGTCCACATTGTCAGCTGAGTGTCGTCATCCAGCCTGCCCTGGAATTGTTGTAGATGATTAATAGGGTTCCAGCCCTAGGATTTAATTCAGTGCTACAGTACTTGGCAAACACACTCAAAGCCCTAGCTGCCACCCTAGTCCTGTGTGCTCTAGAGAAAGAAAATAAAGAACCACATTGTCTATCAAGTTTCTCCTCCAATAGAAGGAGAATCTGCATTGGGTCTTTTAAGTAACTCTAAGCCCCAGTTTCCCCACAGCTCCCTCCATCGATTGCACTATTGGTGCATTTTCAGTAATTCTCACTTTATTTTTGGTGTGCAAAGAATATGCACCATGTCAGTAAAGTGTGTGTGTGTGTGTGTGTGTGTGTGTGTTCATCCATGAACTCACTATAAATTATTATCAAATGACCCAGAAGACCGTGGAGAAACCTGTCGATGTGCATGCAGAATTATGTTACTACTGTTCCATGGCACCTTGCAGGGAACACTGAAATAGTGGGCTGCTTTAATAGAGCCTAAAACCAGGCTATGCATGGTTTTCTGTGAGATTGTGATGTGCAACACCACAACAGAGATCAGCAGAAGCTTCATTTATTCCATGTTGCTGTTACCAAGAGGAGGCAAAGCTTCATCCCATAGAGAGTCTGTAGGATCTGATCAAGGGCAATAAACTCAGGGTTGAAATCAAGCCTTTAGAAACAAAGAGAAAAATACAAAGTCAAGGAAAGCAAGAGCTGTGTTTTCTTCCTCTTTTTTTTTTTTTGAGAAGATCCACAAGAGAGACAACCCCTTCCTCTAACTAACAATGCAGAAGAGAGACAATACATAAATTAAAAATCAGAAATGAAATGAGGGACATAACAATAGACACCGAGCAAATTCCAAAATCATTAGTTCTTACTCCCGAGGACTTTACGCCAGAAAACTGGAATATTTCTTCGATATTGTTGATTTTGTAGACAGATAACAATTACCAAAGTTAAATCCAGATCTGGGAAGGTATTTGAATAATACCCCTAAGAAAATAGATACACTCATTAAAGGTTACATACATTATATATTATATTGCTTTCTTTTTGCACGATTAAACCCCTTTGAGGACATTTAGGTATGTTATAGAAAGTGTTACTTTTAAAACAAAAGAACAAAGAAAGAAATTGTGGTGTCACTGAGATACACTTCCCAGACAGGATCAAGGAAAGACAGCTGAGAGATGCAAGCAGGGGCTGGAATGCTGCCCTTGAGAAGAAAATGTTTTCTCACTTTACCTCACACTATGTTGTACTGTGTCCTATGTTTGTGGATGCGGCTCTCATGCTCTCTGGCTTATGACAAGTGTATTGTGATACTAGGAAGAAGGGTGGTTTGCTATACAGATATTTTAAGAAGAAGCCTTTGCTTAGTCTTACTTCTTTGCCTAGTCTTGCCTCAGTCGTTCCTGGTATCATGGGAATAACGATCTTATTATATCTTGCCAAAAGGGAAAGTGAGGTAATGCATATTCATGCCTATATAAGGGTTAATAAACTTGCAGCTGCATGCAGTTGCATCTGCCTTTGCTCTGCATCCCCTGTGTCCTGGTTATTTGTGACCGTACCTGGGCCCCCAACGCACTAGATATTGACAAGCATCACCCTTTTCAGTGTTAGGTATATATTTTTTTGAAATCTATGATGTGGAGGCGTATTACAGCAACAATATGAAATAGCAGGCTAGCATGTATGAAAATTGCTGTGTTTAAGCTAGGTGTGGGGACAAGTCCTCAAAAGGAGCTGTTAAGATGGGAAACATATAATGCGTTTGTTGCTGGAATTGAGTTGCCTCAGCTGTGTTGCTCTGCCTGCTCAGTGTCCATTCAACATCACTCTGTTTCTACACAGGAACTCAAGGTTTGCCCCAGCCGCCTGTGAGCTGTGATATGGGCAGAGAAAGGCCAGGACACAGTGCTGGTTTTCCACTACTCAGTTATGCTGAAATTTCCACTACTGTACCTGTATACACAAGTACAGTGTGGTCAGTTATTATAGATATTTGTCATTTCTTACAGAGGGCAACTATGATTGACTACACCCAATTCTACAAAAAACAAAACTCAGGAAACCTGGCCCTTGGCAGCAATGAATCAAGAAATATCTAGGATGGTGGGGCATGAATTCTGCCAAGCAATGAACTCTGATAGTTGGGGTTGTGAGGAAGATGGATGGTTGAATAGCCCAATAGATTCATGTCGTATCATCTTGATTTAATCTAAGGACAAAGAAGTGCAGTATCTCTGATGGCTTTCTTCTAACCCCTTGAAAGGTTCACTGGGGTTTGACCTCAGTTCTTCATTCTTCTTGCTGGGGCAGCAACACTCAGGGAAGCTTGAGATTGCCATAGGCACAGTATTAGGCTAGAAATGCTGAGTAGGTGATACTAAGTTGTTCAGATGGTGATACCCATTTCATTTGTTCTTAACGTGAACCTAAGGAAAGACAGATCAAGGTCCTTAGAATACAAAGATCATTTCCAGTTCTTTTCTACCTTTCCTGAATGAAAGACTGGTTGGCAAAGAATGGTAAAAATTCAAGAATTGGTAGATGATGCTTTGAATGAAGGGTGTGTTTCTGTGCTGGTTTTAGACAGGTTCTCAATTACCCCATCTTGTTCTCTACCTTGCTCGTCAGGTTCACTTTGAGCTCAAATAAAGCTGCTTCCACTTTCCAACAGGTAGTCTTACAAAGGGGCCTCCAAGGACTGTGAGGACAGCATTAGCCAATGAGAGCTGAGGTGTGTAACCCACAACTATAGCTTTATCTGAAAGACCCTCAGACAGAGGAGACTCTCGCTCCAGTCCTGAGGACAATCACCACCCCATGAACACACAGGACTCAGTCTTGATGTAAAAACAAGAGGTTTACTTTGGGATACCAATGCACTGGGGCTCGACACGGTCCTCACGCAGGAGGGATGTGAGGAGCCTCAAACAACAGAAATATACAGCTTAAAATGTCAGTTAAGATTACACAGTTTCCTTAGCTCAGCTATTTCGTGCCAAGGATAACTAGGCAGATGTTTCTCGTCCTGGAATTCCTGGGATAAGGCCGTAACCACATCAATGCAGCTATTTCAGTATGAAGGACGTCTGACTTGATATATGTTTTCTTATCCTGGGGTTCCCAGGACAAGGACCAAGGATATCTGTCTTGGCAGGTGTTTCTCTTCTGGAGTTCCCAGGACAAGGCTATAGCTATGTCAGCCTATAGCACAGCTGCATTCAGTACCAAGGACATCTCACGTCTATAGTGGTCAGTCAGCTTCCCAGAGATGTTTCCTGTCTTCTAATTGCCCTGCAGTAAATATGTTCTGTACCCTCTGTTCTTATGGTCCGGCAGCTTCCTAGAGAGTGGGTGGGAATGTGCTTTCTTTACTTTCTGGTCTATTGTCTAATGTGTAGGGGCTAAGCGAGGGCCAGCTTAAAAGATTCTCATTCGTAAGAAATGGCTATACTGATAGCAAACGGGGATCTTTCATATCCACTTTCTTCCAAGTCTACCAGCCATCTCAGATTGTTGCTGTAACATGCCTGACAATCAAGGACATAGAAAAATAACTTGATACACAGCAAGGACATTGTGATCATATCCTGTGTTGTTATGTATGTTCTAGATGAGGTTGGTTAAAATGACAATATTGCACAAAGCTTTATATAGGACCCATCAAATTAAGGTTCACTATGCACTGTCATAGCTAAAATGGCCTGGTCAGAAGTGACCACTGGATCACTCTTCTGTAACTTCACATGAAAGGCTTGTGCTTTTTGTGTTTTTTTATTTTTCTGTTTTTTCTTATTTATTTATTTATTTATTTATTTATTTATTTATTTATTTATTGTTTTATATGTTGTCAGGAAGATAGTTCAAGTCATGGATCTGCCCCCAAAATCTGAGCTTTGCTACCAATACTGTAAACAGTATTAGTGTATGCATTCAATAAAATAACTTGTTTTTTTTTTTAGTAGGATAGATGCGTTTGTGTTTTGTGGGGTGATCCATGAAACAGGAGTGAAGATGCTTGTTTCTTACTCTGTCCACTGAGTTATGTCTCTAGGCTTGTCCAACTCCTTTGGCTGTACCCCCCCCCCACACACACACATTGCTGACTATTTTATTTTTCAGATGAAATCAGACGTTATAGCTTAGAGAGGCCTGTAAGCAATCCTGCTTTTGTAACTTAGGTGCAGAGAGGAGAGCCCCACACTCAGCCTGAGGGTGCATTCACTGGTGGATCCAATATTTCAGTTTCCTCTGCTAACAGATCACCACATTGTTGCCAGGACCATAATGAATGCAATTCTTTCTCCTAAGGAATCCGGTGGCAACTGTTAAATGTTAAGCACAAAGCTTCAGGTTGTACCTATAATACACACCCACATCGCAACCTACCCTACAGGCTATTTCTGGGTGTGATTACATGCACCTGCACATGATGAGACAGGAGACCTCTTTGGCTACTTATAGTAACTGGTGTGATTTCTCAGTAATCTTTAATGGGTAATATTGCTGACTGAGGAGAATTTGAGGTAGGATGAAACATTTCTGTGCAGGGATTGGGGAGGAAGCACTCATTTAGATATATAGCAATGACTTAGGTTTTTCCAATCAAGCCTAGAGCCAAATTTGGCTTTGGAAGCATGTGATGCTCAGTGGCTATGCCACAGGGAAGTCCCCTGAAAAGGGCACATCAGCTTTTGCTCAGTACAGGGAGAACATTAGCAGGGAGGCAAAGTCTGTTCTCCGTGACATCAGCCGTCCCTTCCTGGACATTCTATTGTCTCCTAGAGAGACCTTGGAATCCCTGTGATGTCACCAGTATCGTTGTGACAACCAATTCCCTACTTTTTCTCTTAGTGTCCAAAGGATATATCCACAGACATGTTTGCCCGTCTTCTCAGGGGCTTTGGGAGAGTTGATGTTGATAGAGAAGAGTCTAGAGTGAAGCAAACGAAACCTAAAGGTAATGATGGACACAGGACATGGGGAATGTGGAGTAAGTTCTGGGCAGTGTATGTTGAGCTTCCTCTCAGGGGTGAGTGTGGGGGCCTTCAGCTGGCCTTTATAGCAATGGGCCACAACCACTGGAACATCTCCACAGATATTGAATTCCATGATTATCACAATTCCTGAAAGTCAAGGTTTTCACATTATTAGTTTCTCCATAACCACATGGAGGATATGGCAATGCCTATGCTATTATTGGGTGAACTTCTAGTCTTTACTTTTACAGTGCATTCGGTATGTTAAATTGATATAATAACACCATAAGTAGTCATGGAGGGTATAACTTTTCTGAATTAAACAGGGCATCAATGTACTTCACTTTCATTGCTTCTTTAAATTCAGTGACTATCTGACAGTAGTAAGAGGGAGAGAACTGTGCTCCTGGCATGACCTTATATTCTTAGAACTCCTGTGACTACCTCTGGCTGACGGGGCCAATCTTACCTTCATATATTAGAGGTTCTGTGTGGCAGATATTTTTTTACAGTAGCCAAACTATATGGAGCAGGTAGAGAAAGAGCCTGTAACCTATTGGCACTTCTGGGGCATTTGTCATTTCAGTAGGGGGAATTAATAAATCTGTTGACCATGTCCTCCCCCTACATGACTTTTTAATGCAAAGTTATTGGACTAGAGTAACAGTGTAGGATATCTGAGTATCCCTGATCAATCAATTCATTGTGGATGCTGAATTGATGATCTGACTTCTGAAACCAGAGGGGTGAGGGTCCTGAAACCAGGTTGTAGCCTGCGTACCTGATAATAATCCTGGAGAAGGCATCTCTCTGGTACTTGTAAGCCTGTGTGGGCGGGCATAGGGAACACCTGGCTGCTTACATCTCTTGGTCTCTATAGAGTAGTGGGGGAACTGTGATCCACTTAGGATGCCTCTTACACATAGACCAAACTCCTTGCAGTGACACTGGCTTCCAAGCATGTTCTCCTGTTTGGACCTCACTGTGGTCTGTGTATGCTCTATGCATTCACCCCATGCGGGTTCACTTGTGTTCTTCTACCTACAGCGGCCTGCAGACAGACGTCATCCCCTGAAAATGTCCTAAACAAGGTGCAGGCCAACGAGGAAGAGGAGAGGCTGAATAGAGAACTGGAGCTAACTACCAAGGAGAGAAATGAGCTGACAGATCGCCTCCTTTATGTGACAGGTGGATCCATGAGCAAGAGGTATGCATTGCTCCAAACAAACGACCTTGTTCTAAACCTCATCTCCCATAGATAGGAGATTCAGAACCTGACCCTTACTGAGGAGTGAGATTGAAAATGGACTGTCTGATTCTGCCTGTTGAAAATCTGAACTTGCAATCTGAGTGAAGATTTCAGGGATAAAGTCACTGGAGCATGAGTTCCCAGTGTACAATTGGAAAGCCCTTGACAGGTGGTAGTTTTGCAAGGTTCTGGGTGCTGTGAGTTTGTGGAGAGTGTTTGTGCTTGCTAGGAAGGTGACTGAACACTATCATCTCCTGGCAGCAGCCTTAGGTGACAGGTCCCACAGTGTTCATATCAATGCTTAAGTAGAAGGCCTGAGGCTCTGGCCTGCTCCTTCTTGTCTCTGTGCCTTACACTCTGAGACAGTAATGGTGCATGCATTTCTACTGATTCTCATTGTGCTCTTTCCATATTTGTCTCTCTTTCTCATTCTCTGAGTCTGTTTACTTTTCTTTTCTTTTTCTTTCATTTTTTTTTTTTTGGTTCTTTTTTTCGGAGCTGGAGACCTTACTTTTCTTTTCTTGTGGGTGTGCCCCAGCTTGTGTGTCTGTGTGTGCACAGCTCTGCATGCATGTGCACAACCTTTATATGTTTCTCTATCCCTCCACCTTTGGAATTTAGGGGTCTGTTTTTGACCTCAGGATTTACCTTTATAATAGTTTCATGGAGGTGTAAGTGCTTTATTTTGGAAGCCCCACTTTCAACAGCACAGTTCTTTGCCTGTGTAGTCACATTTGTCTATACATTTGTATGCCTTGGGCAGATTATAAGTTTGTGGCAATATCTGGTCTCATCTCCAGAATTATGTGTACTGTCTGCCTCTAGAATATTAGTTATTCGGCTTGTAGCATTCCACTTGTCAAAACAGGAAAAATGAAATCAGAGGTTTCTGGATGTGTGTGTGTGTGTGTGTGTGTGTGTGTGTGTGTGTGTGTGTGTGTGTGTGTTTGGGTAAGCTCTGTGGTCTAGGCTCTTGACAGCATAACAGGTTTGAATGCAGATCCAGCCCTCCTGATTGAAAAAAGTGAGCCAGGGAACCCTTTATCTGGGTGCTTAGCTTCTGTTGTCCTGGGCACACAATTCCAAGTTTCTGAAGCTGAAGAAGATCCAAATATGTAGAATTCAGAAAGTGTCCTTCCAGGGCTGGGGTAATACAAGACATAGCCTGAGTTCATATAGTCCTAAACCTTGATGTTCATTGGGTTCTATCTTCCTGGGGCCAGCCCCTACTTCAGGCCAAATCCATTTTATGAAAACTTGAAGATAAAGGAGAAAGAGGTCATGTCATTACTGCACAACTTAGACACAAAGAACATTGAACATAGTGAGAAATTTCAGGAGCTCAAGAAGGAGATTAACTTCTATCGGTAAGTACTGGTCAAAAGGGCCCATCACTTGTGGAATATCCATTGCTGCCTCTCTTTGTTCTGGACTGGAGAGCCTGCAGCTCTGGGTCCATGTCTTCTGCTGTTTAAATATCACTGTGCTGTGGGTCTTTTGGACTCAGTTTCAGTTCCATAAGAGACTGTGACTTCTCAGCACAGTGTCTATGCATCTTTAGAAGGCTCTGGATAGAACTATACTGATTCAGGCATCAGAGTGTTATTAGGCCGACCTGGGCCTCTGGGGTCATACCAGGTTTAACAAAGCTCAATGTGGGGACCACATGGTTAGCATGACCTCCCTTGGTTCTACTGTCCTCTTGTGGTTGTTTACTGCCTACTAATTGATGTTGCCCAGATGCATTGGGCTTTCATGGATAGTTGTAGATTCCTTGTTCTTTTGGAGAGACATGGACTGTTAGGTGCTTGGGTCACAGAAACAATTTATTCTTCCCTGGATTGGCCGTTTGCTGTTTGTGGAGCAGCCTTACATGTATGGAGATGTATTCTATGAAGTCTTTATGGGTATCTGGGTCCTGGTGGAGTTTGTGGGATTTGGCAGTTGGAATGGGAGGAAGAGGCTTCAGGATCTTACTATGCAGAGTGTGTTTCCAGCAACCTGCACAGCCGGCTCCTGATGGACCAGGCATGTATGAAGAAGAAGTTGGTCACATTGAAGCAGGAGAGCAAGGAGTTAGAGCGATATTTGTTTGAGTTGAACCCGAATGCTGAAGACGAACAGGAGAAGACCAGCAACCTCCAGACCCAGCAAAATTTGGTAGGAACAAGCAGCTGAGTCAGATTAACAATGTCTGATACCATTTGCCTATTGGATACATCTTTGCTTCCCCTATCATCTTTCTAATCTCCCCACACCCAATCAGTCACCCACCTCATGTGATAGAGTTATTCATTGCTCTGTCTATGCACAAGTATTCTGGGATGTTAACCACTTTTCAGAAACTGAATTATGGGCAAGTACACTTCTCTGCCCTTTTTGAAACTGCAGTCCAGAAATGGTGACAGAGGAATAACATATCACATGACTGCATCTCCCTGTCATAGATTGGATGCTATGAAGAGTTTTGAACGAGTTCTTGGTCGTGTGACAAAGGTCATACAGGGGTCATGTGATGGTTGGACGCACCTTGTAGGGATAAGAACCAAGTGCAAATGGCAAATGAGTCCTGGTCTTTGGCTTTGATCTCAGTATCATGTGGCCTTCTACTTTCTTCCTGCAACCCAGTTAGGTCTCTTCTCCTTTCCCCGTTCTTGGTTTTCACTGGTAGAAGTTTGAGGAGCAGCTTGTTCTCCCACAGTACTGTGAGGGTTGTTGGTGACTTTCCCCAGGCTGCAGAGATATCAGCAATGATTTCAGTGAAAAGATCAGTGCTGTCTGTCCAATGCAGCTGAAGGGACAGAAGGCAGCAACTTGACACCTGGTATGCGTGTCCCCACTAAATCAGTGTCTTAATAGCTGCCTTCTCCTCCCAGGTCTCAGGAACTGCAGGAGACATGGAATAGGACAGATCCCAAGAAGACAGCCCCCTGAAGAGTGAGTTTCTCTGTCAGGAGTTCCCTGCTGACGACAATCCTCAACAGTCAAAGACTTTTTTGGGGAGAATATTCTTCTTCTCAGTTAATTTCCTCATTGTATAGAGACCCTAAATTTATGTATCCGTATGCCAGCCTGTCTCATTGAGGTCTTTCTCCTCTCTCATACCGACAACACCATTTGAGAGACATCTGAGGGGACTGCCTTGACATCTCCCTAGAGGAGAAACAGCACTACAACTGTGTTTCTAAATGTTCATTAAGAAAATGCTGTTAAGAAATGTTTTTGGTTATGATTTTCATTGAAGTTTTCTTTTTGTTATTTCATAGTTATATATTCTTGTTACTGTTTTTCATTTTTTATACCATTTTAGTTGTTCATTTTATGCCTGTTTTTTGTAAATTGTATTCCTTATGAATAAAAATTGATTTGTAACTCTTGACTCTTAAGACCATCTTATTCAAGGGTCCTTTCCCCTCATGTAGACTTAGAACTGACAGCTGGATATGGATCTTTGCATGGTCCAGGCAGCATGAGTAAATAGGGAATTTAAAGCCACCAAGCTGTACACAGGGTGATAGTGTCTTTTGTGTGGATAATGTGACTTTTTTTATGGACACACACTTTATGATGTAATCACTGACATACTGTATCCATGCTGTCATGTGTTCTGCTCATCCTAATCTATATCAGTCTACAACACCCATTCCTTATTGACTGTTTGCCCAGATATTGAGTAACACACACTCATGCCTGTAGAGCTGCAGAAAAAATGACAACTTTCACAAAGGAATATAGAATAATCCTAATCGAGAACCATGTGCCTCGGTTTTTCTTACAATACAGCATTAGTATTAAACCACAAAGATAATGACCATCAACGTCATTTTGGGAAATAGGTTTTTATAGATGCTGTTTCACTTGATCGTTCATATGCTGTGTTTTTTATTGTTGCTGATTATATTTATTTTTATCATGTAACTCAATGGATCTTTTTTTTTCAAATGTATGTCTGGGCCACTCCTGAGTGCATTTCCCTCATGATCCAAAAGAGGGAATAGCATTCCCCATTGTAGATGATTGTTAGGGTCCATGTGGCTCTTCTGAGAGAGCAGCAGATGCTCTAACCTGGGAGTCATCACCACAGCTCCTGTAGGTAGCTTTTGTCCTTCCAGGGCATGTGCTATACTAGATGGACGCCATCATCTCCCATTAAGGAGAGAGATCTCAGGAGATTTGTATGTACAGGTGGTTGAGGGGTGCCTGCTCAATGTGGCAGCCTGCTAGGCATCCACACCGGGCTCTGGTGCCTCCACTGCTCATTGTGCATTCAGCATCATCCTCCAGCATCACTCAGTTTCAATTCCAAACAGAGCTTTCACTTACTATCGATGATCATATAGATTATGCACATCTGATAAAATACAGAAGAGACTAGCCTCCTTCTACAGGCCAACTTGGCATAATGAATTCTTTTGATAGAAAGCAAGATAATTATCTTAATCTATGCAGTTTAGGGAGGTCCTCAAGAGCATCCATAGTGAATGCAGACTGCAGCTGTGACCACATGTTTCTTTTGCAGAGCAGGTCTGTGCAAGCCCAGAACTTAGGTGGGATAGTTCATGTTTCACCTTTTACATGGAAATCTGTGATCGTATTGAGAAAGTATATTTTCCACGGGACTCATTTACAATTTATGGAATTAAACTGACTTACTGAGAGTGGAGGTGACTCAGAGAGATAAAGTGAAGAAGAATAATCAAGTATGTCTGCAAACAGATGCTGTCTCATTAGGGCTTTTCAATGCTCAGCAGCTAGAGAAGCAAGGGAGAGGCATTGGTGACTCTCAAGCTTAAGTCCTCTAGTCATTATAAGCTGAGCATGACACAAAAAGGGTCATAGTTATCACACTAGAATCTAGTAACTAGATTTAACCAACCTATCACATTAATGCTGTGTTTGGTGGTATTTTTTGCTCTCTTAGGACCTGAAAGAGGCTTGGGGTTTTCTAATCCTACTCATAATTTATTAATCTTCCCAACACTATGGGCTTTGTTCTGTTAATGCTAACAGCAGCATCCAATACCTAGGATATTTTCTACTGACATGTGTGACGTGAGACAAAACAGTCCCTGTCATCCCTCACCTGAACAAACTTCCTTAGAGGACAGTGTAGTTGGAGGGTCCTTCTTTCCTCTCCAAGATCGAGAAACATTTCCAGTCTTCAGACAAGTGTGTCAGCCATTGTCCAGTGACTGTCTAGAGATGTCCACGTTGTCAGCTGAGTGAGGGCAGGGCAGGGTAGGGCAGCGGATTGTGGCAGGGCAGGGCAGGGCAGGGCAGGGCAGGGCAGGGGATTGTGGCAGGGCAGGGCAGGGCAGGGCATTGGGACAGGGCAGGGCAGGGCAGGGGTTTGGGGCAGGGCACAGCAGGGCAGGGCAGGGCAGGGCAGGGCAGGGCAGGGCAGGGCAGGGGATTGGGGCAGAGTCCATGAGATGTCAGTAGGCAACAGGCCAGCTGGGGCTAGTGTGGGTACAGGGCTTCTAGTGTGGGTGAGAGAGGAGGAAATTAGGAATGGTCAGATTCTGATGCAGCACATAGGCCGGAAGCAGCTTAGATCATCTCAGTGCCATATAGGGACATTGTAGACACTGATGGGCAGTGTGGGGATGGTAGGGTCCCATATACTGCTATCTGCAGGTGTCAGGTGAGCATACAGTGGCTCTGTCAGACTTATGACAATCAGGCAGGCACTGGGTGCAAGTGAGAATCATGGGACAAGCCCTGTGTGCAGCCTGGTTTTGGGACATTCCCAGGTGCCCCATGGACTGCAAATTAAAGGCAAAGGACACAGGGAAGCCAGCAATTCCCATGCACATGACATAAATACCTGTAGAACTTTCTAGAATTTCCATAGACTATCTGTTACTAGTCCTCATTATAGAAGGCACCAACATTCTGCCCTCTACTTCAACTTGGTGAGACAGCTATTCTAACTCCAGCAGGAAGGCCTCAGGGAAGACAGTAAGAACTCGCAGGTGACCCCTTTACTATTGAAACAGGGTCTTCCTATGGAGCCCAGAGTGGCTGTAGGATACTAATGCTCCTGCCTCACAGTGACTAGAATTCCAATCCACCCTCAAGAGCAGTTGATTCATCACTAGATCAGACTAAGGACATGTGAGGCCCCAGGGTGCTAGGATTACAAGGGTCCTAGTAAGTTTCTCCAGCCTAAATTACAACCTGAGTCAGTGCTGCTATTTGGGACACTGCCTGATGCCCAGTGACATCACACCTTGGAACTCTTTGTCAAAAATAAGCTGTTATGGGAATGAAGTAGCCACACAATAAACACTGGTCTGGACACTCCTAGGTCAAGAATCCCCTGTTGGAAATGCCTTGGACCGCAAAATTTTAAATTCTAGATCTTTCTGGCTTTTAGAAGATTTATAAATACAAAAAAAGAAAGATGGGCATAGTAATTTAAGCCTGTGATCCCAGTCATGGGAAACTGAGTCAGAGTGATGGAAGACTGTAAGTTCCAGGCCAACCTGTGTTTCAAGAAAAAAAAAAAAGGCATGGTGAAGATTCCACTCAAGTGGAAACCAAAAGGGTTTCACATGGGCCCTGCCATCCACTGGTCACTACATCCACTCTCATCACCACAGCCACAGGCAGACACTGGGGAACATTTCCCCCTGTCTCTCTTTGGGATGCAATCCACCCCATGATTCTATGTGAGGAATCCCCCAAAGGTTGCATCATGTGAGGGACCTAGAAAGTTCCAGGATTGGGAGAATTTAGGAGTTTATAATTAGGGATGATCTACAGCTGTGGCAAAGCCTTTTCCCAGCACATGGCAGCACTAGGTTTGCCCCCAACAGTAAAAATAAAATCCCCCAAAATAATTCAAACAAAATGTCCTGAAGCCTGTGCCCTGACCAGTCTCTTCAAAAGTGCTAGGAACCTGGGTCCACATTTAGGACCCAGCACGACCTCTGTGACCCATGAGAAAGGATCTAATATGGGAATTAGTACAGTATGACTTATCCTTGTGGATACCTTTGGTGACAATAACCACCTGACCCCTGAAAACCCATCTACCTGGGGGGCTCAGCACTCATGTCACCCAAAAAGCCCAGATCCTAGGGCCAGCATGGGCAGGTGGTGAAGAAAGTTTGTCTCTCGTGAACATCAGTTGCTGCTCCTGACCTGACTCTATTCTCAGGAGACAATGTCACCCCATAAAGTGTGGGTGTCAAAGGCTCTTCCCAGGCCAAGGCTGGGATACTGCTTAAGTTCCACAATGCACAGCAGTGCTCACTCTAGAGCTAAATGTTCTACAGCTGAAAGGGGTGGGTGCTCTGCGGGCCACGCCCCTCCCCTGCAGTATTTATTGCACTCAGAGTGGTGCTTCAGATGTGAGGGACTTCTTGAGGCTACTCCCATGGAGAATGGCAGATTCATCAGAACGGGGCACAGGGTGAGTTCAGAGCACAGCTGGGAGGAATTTAGGGATGCCAAGCCATGACTAAGACCAGATCCTGGGCTGACAGGCAGTTGAGCTGGAGAACTGGCATCCAAAGTGTGACTGCCTGAATTCCTCTTAGACCAAAAGCCCTGGATCTGAGCTACTTTGGTGCGTGCTCCTAAGTGGGGTCCCAGACACAGCTCAGAATGGGGGCTGTGCATGGACTTTGGTGCTGGCAGCAGGTGGCTTAGCCATAAAGTGCCGAGCTTTCCCATCTGTGCCCACTCAAACTCCTCTGTTTCATTTTAGGTGTGTTTGGTATAGTTTTGAGACAGGGTATCTTGTAGCAGCCCAACTCGCTTTGAGCAACAATGTAACATAAAAATAACCTTGAATTCAAGATCCTCCAACCCCTCTGTCCCAAGTCCTTGAATTAAGACCTCCAGCTGTGACCATTTTCTGTAGCATAGGATCCATCTGTATTAGAGTGAGCTTTGGGAATACTGGAGCTCCGACTGTTCCTTAGAATTCAGGTTTCCTTAATTCTTAGCAGGAGTTTTGTGATGATGGGGATGACAGAGTCAGGAGTTACACTGGGAGAGGTAACAGTCCTGGCAGCCCTGAGTGCTCAGTGAAAGTCAAGACAGAAGCCTGCTGATTAGCACCTGAGTGAAAGTGGGAGGATTCAGAGTTCAAGAACAGACTCAGTTACATACCTAAGACCATATTGCAACATTTTTGTTTCATTTTTGGCTTGTTTTCTTTGAGACAAGGTGTTAATTTATAGCCCTGGCTGTCCTGGAACTCACAATGCCTCTACCTCCCAACGGACGGAATTAAAGGCATGTGCCAACATGCACTGCCACTAATTAATTTTTAATTAAACATGCTGGCACAATCCAGTAATCCCAGTGCTTAAGAGGCCGAGGCAGGCAGATATCTGGTTTCCTGACAAGTCTGATCTACAGAGAGCCTGTCAGAATAGCCAGGGCCAAACAGAGAAACCCTGTCTCAAAAAATAAACAACAAAATGAATTTGTTTTAAAGAAGAGAGGAACTATTTAACAGAATTAGAGGCAGAGAACCAAAAGGTAATGGGCAGTGCAGAGTCTAGCTTCTGAAATGAAACTGGACACCAGGGGTTAGGGTGGGGATTCTCATCTTGGACTGGGAGACAGAGGGTGACTTCAGGCATGGAAGGCTCAGTCAGTCATTAATCAGGATTCTCAATCAAGAGGGTGTTGTAAGATCCAAAATGTGTGAGCAGTGTTCTGCATGAGACTAGAAGAACACGCCTACCTATACAAAACAGCCAATGAAGAGTAATCACAAGCATACGTCTGGAGGTCCACAAGAGGTTAACGTCCACCTTAGTGTGGATTATTCAGAGCACAGGTGGAGAGGAGTAGAAGAGCTGATGGTGGCTGAGGCAGGAGAGGAGTTCAGGTGTGAATTTGAGCCAGTAAAGGAGCTTGTAGGTCGGGCAGAGCAATGAGAGGTCTAACAGCATAGCTGTTGAGATCCTTCAGATTAATTTGTCTTAAGAGCCTCATGCCATAGCCAAGGACAGGAGTAGATCTGACTGTTGGGTGGCTGGGCTCACATAGCCCAACACGTTTGGCCTTGCATCTGTGAGATTCCAAGTCTCTCCCTTTAGACACAGCCATGGAGAAGGTGTAGCAGTGAAGGTGCAGATGGCTTTGCAATGCTTGGCTTATGGTGTTGAGTACTTCATGCTCCACTGAGCTAGGGAATGTCCTAGAAGCCAGGGAGGCTGAGCATGAGGAAGACAGGTCTCTGGGAGAGAGAAATGATAACCAAAGTCACTAAGAACTTCCTGAATCACAGTGTCTGTTAACCATATATTTTATATACTTATTTTTATGGGCCTGAGTGTTTCACCTAATAAATGCTTGTGCACCATGTGGTATGTGTGGTGCCCGTGAAGTCCAGACTGATTCCCTAGAATTGCAATTACAGGTTAATAGGAGCCACCATGTGGACACTGGGAACTGAACCTTGGTCTTCTGCTCTTAGCCACTAAACCAACCATCTCTTCAGCACCACCCCCCAATTGTATAGTCATTAAGATTTAACCATTTGGCCTTCAGTATTTGAATTAATACAGATGTGACAAGAGTTATAGTTAACATGGTGGTTCAGGTATAGACAGGCAGGCATCTCATTGTATACAAAATATGAATCCTTCCTTCCTTCCTTTCTTTCTTTCACTTCTTTCTTTCTTTCTTTCTTTCTTTCTTTCTTTTTTTCTTTCTTTCTTTCTCTTTTTGTTTTACTCTTGGAGACAGTGTTGTTTTTTGTGTAGCTGACCTGGAATTAGCTCTGTAGAGGAAGCTGCCTTGAATTCAGAAATCTGTCTGCCTCTGCCTCCCAAGTGTTAGGATCAAAGGCCTGTGCCACCACCACCACACATCCTTCTGTTTAAAGGAAAAATGTAGTCTTACAGGGCAGCATGAATTTAGCCCCGGTATAGACATTTTCCTAGGCCTCGGGAGCTGTAGAGTTCATGAAGGATTTGCTGCCTTCCCCTTTAGCCTGGCTAACTATGAGAGCTGCACACCCATGGGTGTTTGCTTCACAAGAGTCTGGAGGATGAGGGTCACAGGCTGAGGTAACTGTGTAGAGCAAAGTATGCTTGGTGAAGGTCAAGTGGGTAAAATGCTGAAATGCTGAGAGAAGAGGCCTATGGTAGGCGCCTCCTACACCTGAGACTTCCAACCCCAAAAAGCAGGGGGTAGAGAGTGAGGATGCACAGTGCACACAGGTCAGGAAAAGACCATGTTCCTGAAGCCTCCATGTGTGGTGGACAGGCTCTAGGGCACCATGAGGGACATCAGGAGCTTCTGCACTTTGTAGAATTACAGGATTCCATGTTACCTCACATGCCCATGATTTGCCCCCTACTGCAGGGAGAAGCCAACACCAGAAGCCTCCAGCTCCCAGCCCTGCTTTTGCCATGTAGGTTTATCCAGAAGAGCTTGGAAGTCCCTGGACCTGGAGTCTCAGGTTGTTGTGAGCCACCTGACTCGGGTGCTGGAGACTGAACTCAAGTCTTCTGCAAGAGCAGCAAAGACCTGTGTGCTGCCTGGCCCAGCTAGGGCTGTGAAATGGTGTTTATTTTCATGCTGAACAAGCCCAACAACAGTTTAGGTCCCTAGAAGCCACATAAACCTGAATGCAGTAGTGTCTGTCATCCAGCACTTCCCACAGGGAGATAGGAGCCTAAAGTGGACAGTCTCTAGGATTAGGGGGAAGGGCTAGCCTAGCATACACAGCCATGGAGGAGAGGTAGAAGGTGAGGACCTGTGCTCAGGTTGTCCCTGACCTTTACACAAGCACATGAGTACCTGTACTCACAGAAACGCCATACAGACATAGGTGAGAAAAGAAATAAAAACAAACAATATTGAAAATACAATATACTGGGGCTGGAGGGATGGCTCAGTGGTTAAGACCACTGACTGCTCTTCCAGAGGATCTGAGTTCAATTCCCAGCAACCACACTGTGTCTTATAACCATTTCTAATCTCATCTTCTACCCTCTACTGTTGTGTCTGAAAACAGGGACAGTGTACTCACTCATATGGACAAAATAGTTTTTGTTTTAATCCTTTTCTAAAAAAAGAAACCCATCTGTGACACATGATCATTGTGTGATTCCAAATGTCCCTAAGTCAGTACAGTCCTATTGCTACATGGTCCACCAGTTGTGTCAGCCTTGGTAGTAGAATGGCACAGTTGAAAAGATGCTGGTCACAGTGACCAGGCAGCCTAGAAAGCTCACCATGAGCAGAGAAGGCTGTGCTGTGTCATAGTCCTCTACCCCACACTGCCACCTCATCCCTACGAATAGAGCAAAAAAGAACAGATGAGGAATCTTCCAGGTTTCTTTCCTCTTTGATTTCTTTATTAACCTAGCCCCTGTGCTACATGTAACCTTGTCACATCCTCTGTCCCATCCCTAAGCCCTCATACCTGTCAGATAAGACCGGGATCTTGCTTTGGGGGGAAGCTCTGGTCCCTCTCTGTCCTAAGAGGCTCTGAGCCATCACTGAAAGAGAGTCCTCTGAGGATTGAGGGAAGTCCATAGCCAGTGCTCTGACTTCTAGGAAGGTTTGAGGAAGGTGGTCCTCTTCTTGTGGTGCCTCTAGTAGGAGCACCCCACACTTGGGCCCAGTTCCCACTATCAGAAAAAGGCGGGTGGCTCTGGTCTTTGCACAGCTCCAGCGGAATGAACAGTGCATCTCTCCTCTCTCTCTTGCAGGAAGTCTCAGCCTCTGGTGCAGGTGATGTTCCCAAGGCAAAGGAAAGGGAAGTGCAGAGTGAGGACTCCCAGGATCCTTTAAAACCTTGTCTGCATTGTCTTCATTAATTTTTCTGTTTAATTTTTATTCCATGTGTATTGATCTCATTGTAGGGGTGTGCATTCCAAAGCATGAGTGTTGAAGGTAGAGGAAAAAGCATGGGAGTCACTTTATCCTACCGTGTGGGGTCCCAGGCTCTGAACCGGGTTGTTGAGCTTGGCTACAAAGAGCTTTCATACTGAATTTCCTGCTGGCTCTGATTTCAGGGAGAGTGTCTCATAGAGCCCAGATTGGCCAGTAAACTACTGATCATCCTGCCTCAAGTATTGCCATCTAGTTCATGAAAGGGTTGAGTTATTGACATGAGGAACTGGGGATGGGCAGAGGTGCATGACTGAGGCTATCTCTGCTCAGTGGCATGCCTTTGGGGACTGATAGTTTTCATCACTGAGATGTCATTTGACTGCAGTGCTCCTCTGGAGAGAAGGAGTCTCTTTTGCCAGGGCATCAGGCTCTCCAGACAGGCCTGGAAGGTGGAGGTCTAGAGGCCAGGCCTGCATTCCTCTTCAGAAGCTGCATTTACCACTCTGGACAGTACTGTAGAACAGGGTCACATATCCAGTTCTACCCTGAGACCTGCTGATAAAGAATGTCTATCCTGGGACAATGTCTATCATCGGTTCAAGGTGTGGCCCAACCAACTTATTATAAAGGATGATAGTGGTTGGTTGAAAAAGGCAGTAACTTTCTATGAACCATATATTAAGTTTTTATGTATACTAAAATTAACATTGGAAAGAACAATGGTAGGAGAGGAAGCTAGAGGACAACTGCTGAAAATGCTTGCTTTTGAAAATGCTAATGAAGAGTATAGGAGAGCATAATTACCTATAAAGGAGACTGGGGATATTAATGCTTATATGAAGGCATGTAAGTATATCTTCTCTGAAAATGGAAAGATGCATTTTTGGCACGTATTGATCCAGATAGAGTTATTAAATTATACATTGAAATACTCTTGAATATCCTATAGGCACTTTAGCTCAAGATGAGTTGCCTTTAGAATGGATATATATTAAATTTAACTTTAACAAAACATTAACAATATATGAGGAACAAATTTCTTTCATTATTCAGCAAGGCATACAAAGACCTGTTACACTGTGGGGATATGATTGTGCTGCTTTTGTTTTCTCATTAAGCAAAAATAAAGTGGAATATTTAATGCAGACGTCTGAAGTTTTTCAATTAGCCATGATTCCTTACACTAGAAATACTGAATTTCATTTTCCCCATAGTAAATTCTGGGATTGCTTAAAAACACAAAAAAAAATGTAATAAATACACTAATTTCTGTTGATCCATTACCATCTGCCGTTACTGTGTTTACAGATGGCTCTAAGACCAAAGATCTAAGACAGATGGCTTATTGGACCAAAGATAAATTTTGGGGGCAAGAATCTTCTTTTGGGTCAGTTCAACAAAATGAAGTATTAGCAGTAATTAATGTATTGCCGGATTTTACTCATGATGTAAAAATATTATAGCCGAGTCAGCTTATGTTGTAGGAGTAGTACAGAATATTGCAACTGCTGTTGTTTCTACATCTAAGCCTATATTAAATGTTATTCTCACATATTAAAGGACTATTGTTATTCTGAAACTCTAGAATATTTATTACACATATTAGATTACATTCAAGATTGCCAGCATCTTTAACACATGGCAATCATATGGTAGATCAATTAGTGGCATTTGCTACCCCAGAAGAAAACAGTCATAATCATGCCAATGCAGGATATTTGCATATTAAATATAAGGTTCCCTATTCTGAAGCCAAACAAATTATTGCTAATTGTCGTATTTGTGAGCCTTCACTTATAAAATGTATTGCATCTGAAATTAATCCCAGAAGAATGCAACCTAATACATCGTGGCAGATGGATGGAACCCATATTTCTGAGTTTGGTCGCCTTTCATATATCCATGTAAGCATAGATAATTTTTCAATATTTGTATGGGCTACACCATTGCCAGGAGTACGCACTGCTCATGTTATACAGCATCTATTGGAAACTTCTGCTGTTATGGGACCGCCTTCTAAAATTAAAACTGATTATGGACCAACATATATTTCTTATCAATTTAAACAATTTTGTCGGCTCTTCCAGGAAAATGGCGACTCCTGCACGTGCTCCAGAGTTGCCGCAGCCACGGAGCCTGCGACCTCCATGGGCCCTGCTGGGGAACCCTGCCTGCGGGGCCAGCCTCAGCCCATGCACAATGTGCTCCCTACCCCGAGGCTTCGAGCCCCCGGTTCCTGAGGACGTGGGGCGGCAGAGTTTGGCGGAGCTGCGGGAGAGGTTGAGGCGCCAGGAGAGACTTTTGGGCAAAGAAAAATTCATTTGCAAATTGCCCGACAAAGGTAAAAAGATCTCAGACACCACTGCCAAACTGAAAGCTGCCATTTCAGAAAGTGAAGAGGTCAGAGGGAGAACTGAACTACTTCATCCTGTTAGTGATGACTGTAAGCTAAGGCATAAAGCAACCACAAGAGTTGATACCGACATAGACAAGGCCCAGAATTCTGACCTGATGCTTGATACTTCATCATTAGTTCCTGAATGTTCGTCAGTAGACATTGAATCATCTAAAACAACCTCAGAAACTCAGGGACCTACACAGCTCACTCACAAAGGCAATGAAGAGACTTTGGAGACTGGCTGCACAGTGAGTACCAGCCCGTCTGTCCGCATCACAGCCCAGGCTCCCCCATCTGAAGTTAATGAACATCTCCCCCAGCATTCAAGTCAAGCGGAAGAGGTTTCCAGCAGCGTCGACAGTCTGTTTATCACTAAATTGCAAAAGATCACAACTGCAGACCAGACTGAACCCTCAGAAGAAAACACCAGCACTGAGAACTTTCCAGAACTGCAGAGTGAGACTCCTAAGAAGCCTCATTACATGACAGTGCTAGAAATGCGAGCTAGAAACCCAGTGCCCCCTCCTCATAAGTTTAAGACCAATGTGTTACCCACACAACAGAGTGACTCAACAAGTCATTGTCAGAGGGCTCAGTCTCCTGCTTCCTCAGAAGAGCAGAGACGCAGGGCTAGGCAGCATCTTGATGATGTCACAGCAGCTCGCCTTCTTCTGCTCCACCCCCTGCCTGCACAGCTGCTCTCCATAGAAGAGTCTCTGGCTCTGCAGAAAGAGCAGAAGCAGAATTATGAGAAGATGCGGGCAAAGCTCGCAGCACAGAAACTAGCTGAGAGACTGAATATTACAATGCAGAGCTACAATCCAGAAGGGGAGTCTTCAGGGAGATACCGAGAAGTGAGGGATGAAGATGATGCCCAGTCCTCGGACGAATGCTGAAAATGAGCGCTGGGAGATCCCGGGAGTTGACTGTTGAGCTTAAATTGTCTCATCCAACTTCCTAACAAGTACCAAGACAGTGTCAGACCTTGTTGAGGGACAGCAGTTGAAGTTACACAAAGGTAGCTACAAAATAAGAACCCAGTTTGTCTTTCAGGAGATGATCTTCACATGCTTGAACAGTTCAATATTTGAACATTGTGTTTGGCCGTATTGTGTTACAGTTTTGCAGTATATTGTGCATTGGTCTGATATTTTAGTGTGAGTAGAACACACGTTTTCTTTAAGATATCTGCTTTTTCCTTCTTCGTATTCTTATCAGATAGCACTGCTTACACCCCTTCTGGTGAAATACTTTGTTATTCCAGGCACCTAAAGTGAATTAGGAAGGCCTGGTCCCCTCACTCAAGAAATTAGGGGAGCAGTCTAAAGAATGGTACGCATGCTTGCATGGACACGTTCCTGAGACGCTGGATATGAAATGCCGCACACAACACTCGGGAACCACCACCACTGTGTCTGCTGCTCTGTCCTCTCTTGGGGCGACTGCTGTCACCTGTGATGAGGTTAAGGAGCACTTGGAAGAAGTGCTAGGTGGGGAGGGTCTTCTGAGCTGGTGTGGGGAGCTGCTACTGGCTGCCCTAGGCTTGAACTCATTGCCATCTGGGATGATAGGTCCCTGTAGAGGACACTCGTGCTTGGTAAGGAAACCGGTGTTTTTCTAAGAGTTACAGTTGAATTGTCAGTTAATTGCTTTTTTTCCTTGTTAAACCCACAGAGGTGTTTACAGGCTGCAGAAACCTCAGTCCTGTATGTGCACATTTGTGCTGTTTCAAATGATTATATGATCATTTCCAGCAAAGTTAACAATGTTATCAAAAAGCCTCTTTCTATTATGTGGAATTTGTAAAGGAGAAATAAAATACCAATCAGAGCAAAAATAAAAACCATTTTGTCAATGATACCATATTGTACATATTACTGGTATAGAATACCATCCACAAGGACAAGCGTTTGTTGAAAGAGTTCACCATACCCTGAAATGACAAATTATAAAATTACAAAGGAAAAGAGATAACCATACACAGCCTGAATGGAGTTGGCATACCAGTCCCAGAGTAATATTGGCATAAGCATTATTTTTTATTAATATTCTTAATCTTAAATTTCATAATTAAAGCTTCATGTAGGACCAATAAAATTAAAGGTCCATATGAGGGCTGCAGACATGACTCCATGGTTAAGAGCACTGACTTCTCTTCCAGAGGTCCTGAGTTCAAATCCCAGCAACCACATGGTGGCTCACAACCATCTGTAATGAGACCTGATGCCCTCTTCTGGTGTGTCTGCAGACAGCTACAGTGTACTTATATATAAATAAATAAATCTTTAAACAGATAAAAAGTCAGTATGAACCTTTGTTGTCTAAAATGGCTTGAGTCAGGGCTGACAACCAGACAGCCCTTCCAGCACCTGCCTATGAGCTCACAGATTTAGGCTTTATAAGCTGACATAGAAAAATGTCCAGGGTCGTAGCCTGACAAATTCTCAGCTACGTCTCTGATGATCAGTCTTAGGGTGAGCATTCAAAAAACCATCCCTCTCTAAGTGAGGTCAGAGTTTGTGTGGTTTATGGGGCAACTCCTGGACCCCATAAGGCTGGATATTTCAGCTGCTCTTCAGTACATGCAGGAATCCTGAAGAAGTAGGCAAATTAATATAGCAAACTTCCTTCTTCCATGTCCTTGATATGAGCTGCCAGCAGAAGGTGTGGTCCAAACAACAACCAACGGATTGGGTAAAGATCTTTACCAATCCTACAACAGATAGAGGGCTTATATCCAAAATATACAAAGAACTCAAGAAGTTAGACCTCACGGAGACAAATAACACTATTTAAAAAATTGGGCTCAGAGCTAAACAAAGAATTCACAGCTGAGGAATGCCGAATGGCTGAGAAACACCGAAAGAAATGCTCAACATCTTTAGTCACAAGGGAAATGCAAATCAAAACAACCCTTAGATTTCACCTCACACCAGTCAGAATGGCTAAGATCAAAAACTCAGGTGACAGCAAATGCTGGCCAGGATGTAGAGAAAGAGGAAAACTCCTCCATTGTTGGTGGGATTGCAGACTGGTACAACCATTCTGGAAATCAGTCTGGAGATTCCTCAGAAAATTGGACATTGAACTACCTGAGGATCCAGCTATACCTCTCTTGGGCATATACCCAAAAGATGCACCAACATTTAACAAAGACACATGCTCCACTATGTTCATAGCAGCCTTATTTATAATAGCCATAAGCTGGAAAGAACCCAGATGCCCTTCAACAGAGGAATGGATACAGAAAATGTGGTACATCTACACAATGGAATATTATTCAGCTATCAAAAACAATGACTTTATGAAATTCATAGGCAAATGGATGGAACTGGAAAATATCATCCTGAGTGAGGTAACCCAATCACAGAAAAACACACATGGTATGCACTCATTGATAAGTGGATATTAGCCCAAATGCTCGAATTACCCTAGATGCACAGAACACATGAAAATCAAGAAGGATGACCAAATGCAGATGCTTCACTCCTTCTTTAAAAGGGGAACAAGAATACCCTTGGCAGGGAATAGGGAGGCAAAGTTTAGAACAGAGGCAGAAGGAACACCCATTCAGAGCCGGCCCCACATGTGGCCCATACCTATACAGATATTAGATAAGATGGATGAAGCAAAGAAGTGCAAGCCGACAGGAACTGGATGTAGATCTCTCCTGAGAGACACAGCCAGAATACGGCAAATACGTAGCTGAATGCCATCATTAAACCACTGAACTGGGAATGGGGCCCCCTTTGAAGTAATCAGAGAAAGGACTGGAAGAGCTTGAAGGGGGTTAAGACCCCATATGAACAACAATTCCAACCAAAGCCACTACCCAAAGACTATACATGGACTGACCCTGGACTCCAACTCCATACCTAGCAATGAATAGCCTAGTAAGAGCACCAGCAGAAGGGGAAACCCTTGGTCCTGCCAAGACTGAACTCCCAGTGAACATGATTGTTGGGGGGAGGTCGCTAATGGGGGAAGGATGGGGAGGGGAACACCCGAATAGAAGGGGAAGGGAAAGGGTTGAGGGATGTTGGCCTGGAAATCGGGAAGGGGAATAACAATCGAAATGTAAATAAGAAATACTCAAGTTAATAAAGATGAAAAAAATAAAAAGAAAAAAGATGGTGTGGTCCAGATTAGAGGTGGGCCTTTCCATCTCAAAAGATCTGAATTAAAGCTTTATCTTCTGATCTCCAAGATTTGGATTACAAGTAGGTCTTCTTGCTTCAGAAAATTTAATTAAGAAAAAAAATCCAATGGTGCTTATGCCTTTAGCATCAGCATCCAGGAGGTAGAGGCAGGTGGATCTCTGAGTTCAAGGCCAGCCTGGTCTACAAAATGAATTCCAGGTCAGCCAGAGCTACACAGGGAAACCCTGTCTCAAAAAAACCAAAGAAGAGGAGGAGGACCAAAAGGAGGGGGTTGAAGAGAGGAAAACAGAAAGAAGGAAGGAGAGAGAGAGAGAGAGAGAGAGAGAGAGAGAGAGAGAGAGAGATCTTCCCCTCACAGGGCATCAAGCCATTTGGCATTAGTTAATTCCAGGTACACTCAAGTTGACAGCCAAGAACAGCAATCACATTACCCGTGGTTGTGATCTCACCCTGGTAGGCTCCTGAGTAGGAGGCTGAAGCAGGAGAATTGCCATAAGACTGATGCCAGCATGAACTACACACGTGTTCCAAGCCAAGCCAATCTCAGCTACAGTTTGAGATTCTGTCTGAAAAATATGAAAGAGAAAGAAAACATAATTTCCTAGTGCAGTGTTTCTCAACCTTCCTATGGCCTCAACCCTTTAGAACAGTTCCTCATGCTGTGGGGATTCCAACTACAAAATTATTTTGTTGCTACTTCACAACTGTAAATTTGCTACTGTAATGAATCTTTATTGTAGTGTAAACTATCTGCTAGGAGACCCTGTGTGGGTCACGACCCACAGGCTGAGGGCCTTTGCCCTAGAGGTGGTCTTGGCCTAGATTATATAGTTCATACTATAATGGGCTCTCTCAGTTTTTGAAGGTCAAGTATATTCACTTGTACCATCAAAACTTAAAAATTCAGTTGAGCTGCTGGCTGGTACGGTGTGACATCCCCCAGAATACCTTTGCCATTTTGTTCCATGCCTGCCAGCCATTTCATATTGTTGCTGTAACAGGCCTGCTGTCACTGACGAGGAGAAGGGACTTGGCTCAAGGACATGCTGACCACACACCTTGTTTTGTTCTGAATGTTCTGTATGCGGTTTGCTAATCTAGAGAAATTCTACACCTGAAGGATTGGTTCCCTGAAGTGGACACAGGTGAAAGGCTAAGGCAGATGTGTGAAGGAATGTTTCACTGAGGCAGATGCAGGTAAAAGGATGTTCTGCTAAAGCACGCATGTGAAAGGACATGTGATGAAGGGTTCTGCACTAAGGACACACATGCATTTGTCTGCCTTGCATTCTGTAGTTGAGCTGCATTTGTTGGGACTTCATAGAACCACAGCAAAAACCCTTCTGGTGGGCTGTGTGGTTTCTCGCTGTTTCCTTGGGCTCGGGCTGATGGGCAGAGTGATGTCAGCTGAGACAGACACATGTGCTGACGCAGGACACACGCTGAGGCCAGGCCCATGGAGGACCCGGGATATTGAGAGGGAGTTTGGATAGAGTTATGCTTGAGTAGCTTGTTGGTCTGGGGTCTCTGCTGATCTCTGCTCGCCTGAGAGCTGCTCTTACTGACTGTGTAGCATCTTGACTGTTTTTGTTCCCCTTGGACAGCCCTCAGGACCAGGCTCTCCTCTCCCTTAACCATGGCTGCTGTCCTCTTCTTCTCTCCTCTCCATCACACATGTTCTTCCTTTATACTATGTCAGCTTCTTCCTCCTCCTTCCCTCCTCATGATCCTCTCTAGCAAAGCCCTCAAAGCTCACCTCCCCCATCTCTCTGCTGTGCAGCTGTTGGCTGTTGGCTTCTTTATAATCACAGTTAACTGGGAGCAGGGTCAGTTATTTGGGGTTAACCAGTCTTGAGTTCTACAAATTAGCATTAAAATACAAGCAGCATTAGGCCAATCCACTACAGGAGTTTTTGTTTGTTTGTTTGTTTGGTTTGGTTAAATTTTCATTTACCTTTTTACTTGTTATTTTATTTTTGGCTATTTTTTATTAATTAGTTATTTTATTTATTTACATTTCAAATATTGTCCTACTTTCCACACTCCCTTCATCAAACCTTACATTCCATTTCTGCTCAGCTTTGCCTATGTGACAGTGCTCCTGTACCCACACATATCCATCCCCACCTCACACCTCTAGGATCTGCATTTGGTGGGGCAATAGGCCTCACCTTGAACCATGGAGCATCCTTGCATACACTTTGGCTGGCAGTTTGGCCCCTGGGAGCTTGGGGATTAGGGAAAGAGGATCTGGTCAGATATTAAAGCCAATGATTGCTGCATTCTCTTCTTTTTCTGGTTATAGGTGAAATTATGTTTGTGTGCTTCTCTTTTTTGAAATTATTGAGAGATGATTAATTTCTTGGTTTTTCTTGGGTATAGTTTAGTTTATTGTCTTGGAGTTTTCCTCCTATTATCCTCTTTTGTGCTTTCTTAGAGAAAAGTATTGTTTATATTTGGTTTTGTAGGGTTGGGGATTTAGCTCAGTGTTAGAATGCTTACCTGGCAAGCTCAAGGCCCTGGGCTCGGTCCTCCGCTCCGGAAAAAAAAAATTATTCATTAAATTTGTTTTGACAAGAAATATCTTGGTTTCTCCATTTATGGTGATTGAGGATTATGCTGGATATAGGAGCCTGTGTCTGCATTAGCTCTGCCCAAGATTTTCTGACCTTTAGAGTCTCTGTTGAGAAGTCTGGTGTAATTCAGATACGTCTGAATTTTTTTTGTTACTGGATGTTTATACTGAAAGAACCACAAATTTGGTGAGACTCTCGCTCCAGTCTCCTTATGGCTTGCCCCAGGAAACACGCATAGCCGATCTTGATGTAACAACAAGAGGTAGCTTTATTAACAAGATCTCGGGACGACACGTATCTCACGGAGCCGACCTCGAGCCTCTAAAGGCAGGGGTTTATATAGGGAAAGCCAGGGGATTTCGCGCTGTTACACATGATTGGCTGATTCAAATGGTGCACAGTTACTTTTAGTGCGGAGTTACATCAGCAAAGAATACGTGTAATCTAGCATCTCAGCAATGTGGGTAGGGTGACTCATCTCACTCAGCAGGGGGATGACTCATCCTCAGGGAGTGAAGGAAGGGGAGGGGGTGGCTCCAGATGGCCAGTGTCCTTGGGGGCTGATAGCCGGGTCGGTGAACCCTATCTCAAATTCTCTCAGGCATGTAAGCACTTTGTTTGTGACTGACTTTTTGAAATTTAGCTCTTCAATACCTTACCCCTTTTAATGTTCTTTCTTTGATCTGTGCATTTAGTGTTTTAATTATTGTGTGAATGGAGGAATTCTTTCTGGTATAATTAATTTGATGTTCTGTAAGCTTGTTGTACCTTTATGGTCTTTTCTTTCTTTACCTTATGGAAGTTTTCTGCTATGATTTGTTGAAGGTGTTTACTGGACCTATGAACTAGAAATCTTAATTCTCTTCACTATCTATTATCCTTAGGTTTCGACATTTAATTGTGTCCTGAAATTCATTGATGTTTAGATTCAATGAACCATACATGTTTATCTGAGATGGGTGTTTATGCTTTGTGGGTGACCTCCTTTACCCCAACTGTTCTATTTAGTAGCACGTTGGATAATGAAACATGGTCAGCAATGGTGACCTCTTCCCATAAACTATATGAAAATAGGGAGGGGAATTGATGTGTGTCAAGTATCCGTAGTCTCCTGGGTGGTTTTGATTCCCAGTTGGCCACATGCAACAGTTTCAAAAGCCCAGGTTTGATGTTCCTTGGGATTCCCATGATGATGTACTCAGATATGACAGAAAAAGACCAGAATACACATGTGAGAACTTGATTTCTATAATAGAGAGAACATTACTAAGTTATGTTACAAAATATTAGATCACACGGTGATCTCTATGAATGTATTATTTAGTGAAAAACTAGTGTGTGGTATAGCATTGCCATGGCACAGACATTTAAAGAAAAATTTGTTTGTTTACTGCAAACATGGACTTTATTACCATATGACTCACCTACTACACACCTTCATTGCAAAGGTAAAACGTGCACTTAGGTCCAGAGGAGATCAAGGCATATCTTGAAAGGAAATGAAGATGACTAATGCAATGGAAAGTCTTTGAATTGAAGGATTTTTAAGAAAGTGTGCAGAGGGAACAAGAATGCTCTTCTTCTGAGAGGTCAGTGAATTAGGAAGGATAGTTGGGAGCTTTACTTGACTTCAGCATCTGATTCCTGAGACTTCATTGGTAAACTTAATGTCTGGAATTTTGTGTTGTAAAACAACACATTGGCTCTGCAGCTTTTGGGAAGGCCCATGGACAGAGAGATCACACCCGCTGGGAACCATTTGTGTGGCCATCACATTTTGGAAAGACACTTGAGAAGTCCTCAAGGAGAAAATAATGAAAAACTAAATGTCTTCACAGGAATTACCTCAATTCTGACTATGATTTTTTCATATTAGTAATTTATACTTGATTCTTTCTTTTTTAATTTAAAACAAGAGCCTTCAGTTTTAATCTGTGGTGGTCGTAGAGTCACAAAATGCTTACAATACCTGTATGACACCGGTGTCGTCTCTGTCTCCATCCTGCAGATAGGAGAGACACCACGAAGTTCTTCTCAAAGCAGTTTATTCAGCATTTATTTCTTTCTGCATGCAAGCAGCAATCTCCTACCCCCAAGGACACTCCCTACTAAAAAACCAGTAACCACGCCCCATCAGTCCAGTCTACATAGTCTCAGTTCATAGGTCCACGCCAAATGGCCTGATCTTGTGTCATGGTGCGCCTGCGCAGCTCACACGATGGGCGTGGCTTACTTTTGGATGTATGAGGAAGTCAGGTGCTAGTCATAAGACTTGGCAGCAGTCCCGGGCGCCATCTTGGGATTGCCGCCACACCTGCTCCCCACAACCCGGGATCTAACACTATGGGGCTAGAGATTCTTCTTTTAAATGCATCACCATGAACAACTTCCATTTAACCAGCAGGGTCCATGCCAGGCAGACACTGAGCAGGTTGTATGTTCTGTTAATCTCCACAACAACCCAATTCAGCAGAAACACGTCCATTTTACAGGTGAAGAAACCACAGCTCAAAGCAAATGAGTATCAGGGTCCCCTCAGTCTCACTGGCTGTCACTCAGACCCACATCCTTCTCTGTAAAGGGAAGCCATGGGCCTGATGTGGGCTGTGCAAGCTGACTCTGCTGAGATGATCAATGCTATTCTTGACCCTGGAAGAATTTAAGACAAGGTGACCCACAGACTCCTGGGGTAGATTCTGCCTCTGGGTTCTAGGGTGGGACACAGTATCACTTGTCGTGGGTCTCTACTCATCTGAGGAGTCTGTTCCCATCTGTCAGCTTCTATGGCAGTGGCTCAAATCACTCCTAATGATGCAACCCTTTAATGCAGCTCTTCATGCTGTGGTCACCCCCACCATAAAATTATTTCATTACGACTTTGTAACTAATATTGCTGTTCTTGTAAGTCATAATATGCAACTTATCTGATAGGCAAAGTATCAGAAAAAAAGGGCCTGGGAAGGGGTCTCGACCCACAGGTTGAGAAACATTGCTCTGTGAAATACTTTTTTTTTTTATTTTTTATTTTTATTAACTTGAGTATTTTTTATATACATTTCAAGTGTTATTCCCTTTCCCGGTATCCGGGCAAACATCCCCCTCCCCCCTCCCCTTCCTTATGGGTGTTCCCCACCCAACCCTCCTCCCATTGCCGCCCTCCCCCCAACAGTCTAGTTCACTGGGGGTTCAGTCTTAGCAGGACCCAGGGCTTCCCCTTCCACTGGTGCTCTTACTAGGATATTCATTGCTACCTATGGAGAAAGAGTCCAGGGTCAGTCCATGTATAGTCTTTAGGTAGTGGCTTAGTCCCTGGAAGCTCTGGTTGCTTGGCATTGTTGTTCATATGGGGTCTCGAGCCCCTTCAAGCTCTTCCAGTTCTTTTTCTGATTCCTTCAATAGGGGACCTATAGTGGTTTGCTGCTGGCATTCGCCTCTGTATTTGCTGTATTCTGGCTGTGTCTCTCAGGAGCGATCTACATCCGGCTCCTGTCGGTCTGCACTTCTTTGCTTCATCCATCTTGTCTAATTGGGTGGCTGTATATGTATGGGCCACATGTGGGGCAGGCTCTGAATGGGTGTTCCTTCAGTCTCTGTTTTAATCTTTGCCTCTCCCTTCCCTGCCAAGGGTATTCTTTTTCCTCATTTAAAGAAGGAGTGAAGCATTCACATTTTGATCATCCGTCTTGAGTTTCGTTTGTTCTAGGGATCTAGGGTAATTCAAGCATTTGGGCTAATAGCCACTTATCAATGAGTGCATACCATGTATGTCTTTCTGTGATTGGGTTAGCTCACTCAGGATGATATTTTCCAGTTCCAACCATTTGCCTACGAATTTCATAAACTCGTTGTTTTTGATAGCTGAGTAATATTCCATTGTGTAGATGTACCACATTTTCTGTATCCATTCCTCTGTTGAAGGGCATCTGTGAAATACTTTTAAAGTAAGGCCTTCTTCTCAGGAGAACCCGGAACAGTTGTCAGACCAGAGATGCCCTGAACTAGTTACATGTTTTAGCAGGCCTTAAGGACAACAGAGATTCCTGGCTAAAGGCACAATCTGAAATCACTGTCCCCAGGACATTTCTTGCCTCAGGTTTTCCCCATAACAATGTGAGTCTGCTTGAACATGTCTGTCCAGGAAGCCAGTCCCTGTAGACTGTTATACAGACAGAATGCTAAAGTTAAGAATGGTTTCCCTCTGACGGCCCATAGTCACTTCTCTAGAAGTAAGTTCAAGTCCCCTGTGTGTAAAGTCACATAGTGTGTGAGACTTGAAATGTCATCCGTTTGAGTTGACAAAAAACAATTCTCACTTCAGATTTACAGCTGACCAACAGTTATTTTCAGGAGAACACAGAGGGTGGCCAGGCCTGCAGAGTCAGATCCCCTCCCTGCTTGGGACAATCCCACCCACAGTAGACTTCTGCTTCTCCTAACAGTGTTATCAGAAAATGTGACCTTAAGGTTCTGAAGTACACACTATGAACAAACCCTAAAGTTGTTAGATGGCCGATATGGGGCTTTTCTCTGCTTTAAGATCATTCTGGCCTCTCCTCTCCCCTGGACTGCATTCTGTTCTCTCTGGTCCGTTGATCTTTAAGTACCTGGGTTCAACTCAAGGCCTGGGTGGGGAGAAGGACCTTTTCTTGTAGGAATGAGCATGGATCAAGAATGTATCCCCACTGTGACTGGGCAACAAAGTACCAGAAAATCTCCTCCAATCACAGAACTGGGTCATGTGGGAGCCACCACTGTTTCAAAGGGACAGCTGGTTGCTTTCTCCTGGAAGAAGCACTTGGGGGTTGACTGTCACTTCTGAGCCTTCTGTTCTAAGTCACTTCTCAGAAGAAACACTTTGCTCTAAGTCCTTTGGGGGACTCACCCAGCACTGGGGCTGGAGGATCCTATGGTGTTGCAGCTCTAAGCTGGGAGGGGGAGCTCGCACACTGACTTGAAGAAGCCTGTTTTCACAGCTGATCTATGTCTGAGGAACAGGTGCTTTTAAAGAAGCATGTGAAAGCATATCCTGCAGGAGAACCCATTCTGCAGGGAAAGTCACACAGGACATCCAAAAGTGGATTCCCACCTTCCACAGGGTGGGTGAACCAGGGAGGGCGCTGGATGGTCAGAGAGTTTGAGAAAAGCCTGGATTTTCTGAAAGACTTCCAGCACTTTACATCCCACCACTATCCCAGGCTCACATGTGAGGCTCAGCAACGAGCGCCACCTGCTGGGGTCCCTGAAAACTAAACTTGGAGTGGAGAACTGTGGAATACACCTCTGGGTAGGGGGAGATGCAGGACTCCAGGGCCAGGCCTGGGGTCTGTCCCTTTGGGTCTCCTTGCTTCCCAGAGGCTCTGAGTGCAGGGCCAGAGAGCCCAAATCTCAAATTCTTTGGCCTAAGTAGTGAGAGTCAACAGGGCAGGGCAAGGCAGGGCAGGGATGGGCAAAGGAGGGCCAGGCACAGGAAAGCCAAGCCCAGCCAGCCAGTGGATAGGCTCTGGGCATGAGGGACTGGGGACAGCAGGACCGACCCTCACTCTCCAGTCTGGGCATGGCACCCCAGCAGGGATGTGGAGAGTCCTGGAACCGACAGCCCCTTGTCCTCTGGCTGCATCTGACAGTGCATGGAGGGCTAGAATTCAGAGAGGTTCCTGGGATCCCCCGATTTCCTAATCACATTGTGCTCACAAGAACACTATTAATCTTCTACAAAATTACAGAGCAGGCTGTATGAAGACTCTCAGCTGACAATGTGGACATAAATTATGAGTATGTGTAGCAAGACCCAGGTCACTTCCAGGTTCTTAGATAGTAACTGAGAACCTCAAACACGGTAGTGATGTGATAGTGTGGTGTTAATCTAGTGACAACTAGTTTCTATTGTGACACAGATGACTCTTTTTGTGTCATGGTTAGCTTATAATGAGTAGAAGACCTAAGCTTGAGAATAACCAAAGACTACATTAGTTCTCTAGGTGCTGAGCTTTTAAAAGCCCTGGGGTGACAGCAACTGTTTGTGGACATTCTGGATTATTCCTTCTGTACTTTAACTCTCTGAGTCACCTCCACTCTCAGTAAGTTAGTTCAATTCCATAAATTGGAAATCAGTCACCTGGAAGAAATACTTTCTTAATGTGATCTGAGATTGGCCGTGGAAAAAGGGTAGCTTGAACTGTCCCACCTAGGTTCTGGGCTTGCACAGGCCTGCTCTCCAAAAGAAACCTGTGTTCACAGCTATAGGCTGCATTCACTATGGATGCCCTTGAGGTTCCTCCCTAAACTGCTTAGATAAAGATAAGTTTCTTGCTAACAATCAAAAGAATTCATTATGCCAAGCTGGCCTAAAGGAAGTTAGTTTCTATTCTGTATTTTATCAGATGTGAATAATATACATGGTCCTCATTGGTAATAGGTGAAAGATCTGCTCTAATATGGAAACTAAGTGGTGCTGGAGGATGATCCTGACCAACAATGAGCAGTGGGAACACCAGAGCCCTGTACGGATGTCTGGCAACCTAACACGTTGAGCACGCACGGCTCAGTAAGTTCCCTGTGAACACACATCTCCTGAGATCTATTTAATTGGAGGTGATCCTGTCCACCTAATACAGCACATGCCCTGGAAAGACAAAAGCCACCTGAAGAAGCTGTGGTGACGACTCAGAGGTTAGAGCATCGGCTGTTCTCTCAGAGGAACCACGTGGTCCCTAACAATAATATACAACGGGGAATGGGATTCCTTCCTTTGGACTATGAGGGAAATTCACCCAGGACAGGCCACAGACAGACTGTAGAAAAAAAGACCCATTGACATAAATGATAAAAGTAAGTCTAATCTACATCAATAAAAACACAGCATACTTCTGGTCAAGGACAAGACCATCTGTCAAAACCTGTTTCCCAGCATGACATTGAAGGTCATAATCTCTGGGGTAAATATCGATGCTGTATTGCAAGAAAAGCTGAAGCACATGGTTCTCCATTAGGATGACTTCTGTATTCCTTTGAGAATGTTGTCAATTTTTCTGTAGCTGTACAGCAATGAGTGTATATTACTCAATATGTGGGGCACAGGGTCAACAATGAATGTGAGATGCAGACTGTTATATGTTAAGGTGAGCAGAACACATGACAGTATGGGTAAAGTATGGCAGTGATTACATAGTAAAGTGTGCATCTGAGAGACAGCCACATTATCCACACAGTAGACACTTCACACTGGGTACACCTTGCTGGCTTTGAATTCACTATTTAGCCCAGGCTCCCTGGAACATGCAGAGATCCATCTCCAGCTGTCAGTTCTAAGTCCACAGGAGCAGAAAGAACCCTTGAATAAGAATGATGGTCTTAAGAGTCAAGAGATTAAAATCAATTTTTATTGATAAGAAATACAATTTACAACAAAACAGGATTAAAATGAATTAATATAAATATTTAAAAGTATTTTAAAAATGAAAAATAGTAACAAGAGCATATAACTATGAAACAACAAATAGAAAACTTCAATGAAAATCATAACAGAATATTTCTAAACATCATATTCTTTTTTTTTTTTTTTGGTTCTTTTTTTCGGAGCTGGGGACCGAACCCAGGGCCTCGCGCTTCCTAGGTAAGCGCTCTACCACTGAGCTAAGTCCCCAGCCCCTAAACATCATATTCTTAACGAACATTTAGAAGCACAGATGTATTGCTGTTTCTCCTCTAGCACACATAATGAAAGGCGGTCCCCCAAGGTGTCTCTTAAGTGGTGATTTCTAAAGAAGAAAGTGAGTAAGACCTCAGTAAGTCAGGCTGGCTTAGTGATATATAAATTTAGGGTCTCTAAGCAATGACAAATTAACTATGAGGAAGAATATTCATCCAAAAAATGTTGTTAATAGTCAGGATGTTTGTCAGCAGGGGACTCCTGAGAAAGCAACTTATTCTTCAGGAAGCTCTCTTACTGGGGTGTGTCCAATTCCAGCTCTCTTGCACTTTCTGAGACCTGGGAGAGGAAGGCAGTTTTTCAGACACTGATTTGGTGGGGAAATGCAAGCCAGCTGTCAGAATGCTGCCTTCTACCACCTCAGTTCTATTGGACAGTCGAGATGGACCTTTTAACTGATATCATTGTTGTTAACTCTGCGGGCAGGGAAAATCTCCAGCAAGCATCACAGTAATGTGGCCTGCCAATCTGGGACCCAGACTTATACCAGTGCAAACCAAGAACAGGGCAATGGGAAGAGACCTCATTGGGTTGCAGGAAGAAAGGAGATGTCCACATGTCACCAAGATAAAAAAAAAAGTCAATGACAAGGATGAATTCGACATTTGCAATTGGTTCTTATCCCACAACGGTGCTTCCTACCTAGGAGGTCACATGACCACAAAATGTCATTTGTCACAGGACCAAGACCTTGTTGAAAACTCTACATAGCATATCACACAGTCATGCCATAATGAGGTATGTTATTCATCTGTCACCATTTCTGGACTGCAGCTTCAAAAAGAGAAGCAAAATATACTTGCCAATAGTTCAGTTTCTGAAAAGTGGTTACCTTCCCAGAATACTTGTACATAGACAGAGCAATGAACAATTCCATTACAGGCCATGATTGGCTCGTTGGGAGTGTAAATTAGAAAGCTTGTAGGGGAAAGCAAAGATGTATGAAATTGGAAAATGGTATCAGATATTGTTAAGCTCACACAGCTGCTTATTCCTACCAGATATTGCTGGGGTCTGGCGGTTTCTGGTCTTCTCCTATTCATATTTATCGTTCTGTTCAATTCAATCAAATATTTCTGTATCAGTGCACAATCAATCTGTACCACCTTGCTCTCCTGCATAGATGTGACGAAGTTCTTCATACATGTGTTCTCCATCAGGAGCGGCTGAGCAGGTTACTGGAAATACATTCTGCATAGTAAGATCTTGCTGCCCCTTTCTCCCATTCCTACTTCCAAGTTCCACTAACAACCCTAGAACCCATATACCCATGAAGACGTAGAATACATCTTGATACATATAAGGCTGCTGCAGAAACAGGAAAGAGCCAATTCAGGGAAGAAGAAAATTTTTATGGCCCAAGCATCAAATAGGGTCCAAATCTCTCAAAAAGAACATGGATCTACATCTATCCATGAAAGCCCAATGCATGGGGGCAACATCAATTAGTACTGGGCCAACACCCTCAAAGGAGGTCCGTAGAACCAAGAGAAGGTCATTCTAACCATGTGGTCCACGCACTGAGTTTTGTAAAACCTGGTATGACCCCAGAGGCCCAGGTCAGCCTAAAACCTTCTTCTGACTTCAATCAGTGCTGTTCTATCTAGAGCCTTCTGAAGATGCCTAGACAATCCTGGGATGAGTAACAGTCTTTTTTGGAACTGAAAACTGAGTCCTAATGACCCTGGCACACTGATGTGTAAACAGCACAAGAGATAGAATCACAGCTGAAGACCATCCAATCCAGAACAAAGAAATCAGAAATGGCCATTCCACAGGTGATAGCCTTTCTGACCAGGACTTACCTAGAGAAGGTAATCTCCTTCTTCAGCTTGTGGCTATTCTCATGGATCTCAGTGTTTTCCATCTCTAAGTTGTGCAGAATTGACATGACCACCTCCTCCATTCTCTCCAGGTCTTCATAATATGGATTTGGCCTGAAGTGGGGTCTGGCCCCAAATGATAGAATACAGCAAACATCAGCATTTAGGAATATATGAACTTAGGGTGGGTCCTGTACTACCCCAGCCCTGGAAGGACACCTTCTGAATTCTATATATTGGGATCTTCTTCAGCTTCAGAAACTTGTTATTCTGGGGCCAGGACACCGGAAGCTCAGCATCCAGATGGAGGGTTCCATGGCTCCCTTTGTTCAATACAGAAGACTGGACCTGGAGTCAAGACAGTTATGTTATCAAAAGCCTCAGCCACAGCTCTTCCGGGTACTCCCCTACACACCCAGAAAATGTGATTTGATTTTTCCTGTTTTGACAACAGGAATTATTCATTCTGAATAACTAATAGTGTAGAGACAGGCATTACACATAATTATGGAGTTGAGATCACATCTGGCCACAAAATAATAATCTGCCCAATGGATACAACTGTACAGACAAATGTGACCACACAGTCAAAGAACTGTGCTGTTGACAGTGGGGCTCCCAGAACAAAGCACTCACATCTCCACGAAAGTGTAGCATGGGTAAATACTCAGGCTAAGACATAGACCCGTAGACTCAAATTTGGAGGGAAATATAAACATATAAATGTTATACATATGCATTTGAATGTGTGCACATGCACATACACAGACTGAGACACAGCCACAAATAAAGAGAAATGTAAACAGAGAAAGAGAAATATGGAAACAGAGAGCACTGTGAGAACCAGGAGAAATGCATGCACCATTGCTGTCTCAGAGGGCAAGACACACAGACAAAAACAAACAGGCCTGAGCCTGAGACCTTCTAGTCAAGCATTGAGATGAACCCCCTCAGGCTGCTGCCTGGATCTTCCACCACTCAGTCCCCTGCCTAGCAAGTACAGAGACTCACCATAAACTGACTGCAATTACAATCTTGCAAAGCCACCAGCTGTCAAGGGCTTTGCAAATGCACACTGGGCACTCACTCTCCCTGACTTTATCCCCGAATTCTTCATTCAGACCACAAGTTCTGCTTTTCAATAAATGGAAGCAGATGAGTCCATTTTCCATCTGGCTCCTCAGGAAGGGTCAGGTTCTGAATCTCCTCTATATGGGAGGTGAGGTTTAAAAAGGGGTCGTTACAGAGACACAGCTTTCTAGAACCCAAAACCTTAAAAGGATAAGATGAAGGAGACATTGAACACCCAGGAATGGAACAAGAGCGTTTGGAGCGATTCATACCTGTTCTTCATGGATCTCTCTGTCACAAACATCAGGCAATCTCTCAGGTCGTTTCGCTCCTCTGTAATGAGCTGCAGCTCTTTAATCCACCTCTTATTTTCCTTCTTGGCCTGCTTCTTGCTTAGCTCAGTTCCAGTGGATGATGTTTCTCTCCCAGCGACTGTAGGTAGAAGGACACAGTGAACCTGCATGGGGAGAATGCATAGAGTGTACATAGACCACAGTGAGGCCTAAACAGGAGAACAAGCCTGGAACCCAGTGTCACTGCTAGACGATTGGTCGATGCTTAAGAGGCCTCCTCAGGGGATCTCAGTTCTCCCACTACTCTATAGAGACCAAGAGATGTAAGCAGCCAGGTGTTCCCTATGCCGGACATCACGTGCTTACATGTACCACGGAGATGGCTTCTCCAGGATTATTATCAGCTGAACAGGGTACAGCTGGTTCAGGACCCTCACCCCTGTGGTTTCAGAACTCAGATGATAAATTCACCATTCACAAAACTTGAGTGATTGGAGACACTCAGATGTCCTACCTTGATACTCTAGGCCAATATCTTTGGATTTAAAACGCATTTCCAGGGAGGACATGGTCAACAGACTTATCAATTCCCCTGTTTGAAATACCAAACCCCGAAGTGCCATTGGGTTACAGGCTGAATCTTGGTCTACACATTCCAAATAGTTTTGGTATTTTAGAAAAATGTTTGTAACACACAACCTCTAATATATAAAGCTAACGATGACCCTGCAATTAGAAGAAATCAGAGAAGGTCTAAGAACATAAGATTATTGCCTGGAGCACAATTCTCCCCGTGTTCCTACTGTCAGATATCCACTGTATTTAAAGAAGCAATGATAGTGAAATACATTGCTGCCCTGTCTAAACTCAGAAAAGGTGGACCCTCCATGACTCCTGATGGTGTTATTATATCAATGTAACATAACAAATGAACTGAAAAGTAAAGACCAGAAGTTCACAGTATAATATCATTGGCCTTACCATATCCTCCCAGTGGGGATGGGGAAACTAAAGTTCTGAAATCCTGACTTTCAGGGATTGTGATATTCATGGAAATTCAATTCCTTTTCAGATGCTCCAGTTGTTGTGGCCCATTGCTAGAAAGGTCAGCTTAAGCCTGCAGCACCCCCTGACAGGAAGCTCAAAATACACTGCCCAGAACTTACTCAACATTCCCCAGAAGTGCTGTCTTTGTCCATCATTACTTTGAGACGAAAGGCCAGACTCCTTCACTCTAGTCTCTCCACAATCGACGTTCCCCCTCCCAAAACGGTTGCGAAGACAGGAAAACATGTCTTAGGGTGTAACCGCCAGACTCAGACTGAGAGAAACTAGGGCACTGGTTGTCACTACAACACTGGTGACATCACAGAGGATGCCAGAACTCTCTAGGAGACAATAGAATGTCCAAGAAGGGACAGCAGATGTCATGGGGAGCAGACTTTGCCTCCCTGCTAATGTTCTCCCTGTACTGAGCATAAGCAGAGGTGCCCTTTCCAGGAGACATTCCTGGGGCAGAGTCACTGAGCATCTCCTGCTTCCAAAGCCAAATTTTCCTCAAGGCTTGATTATAAAAACCTTAGTAATTCTTATGCATCTAAATGAATGTTTCCTTCCATATCTTGCCCCAAAATGTCTCATCCTAACTCAAATTGTCCTCATTCACCAATGTTAGCCATTAAAACTTCCTGAGATTTCACACCAGCTTGAATATGCAGTCAAAAGTTCTCCTGTCTCATTCTGTACAGGTGCTTTAAATCACATCAAGAAATAGTCTGCATGGTAGGTTACAACATGCGTGTGTATTAGGGGAACACTCATGAAGTCATGTGCTTAGCAATCGACAATTGCCAGAATATTCCTTAGGAGAAAGAGTTGATGACTTTATGGTGCTAGGAAAAGTGTGGAGACCAGTTGGCAGAGGAAAGTGCAATATTGGGACCACGAGTGAAGGGAACCTCATGCTGCTTATGGGGTTCTCTTCTCTTTACCAATGTTACCAAAGGAGCATTGCTCACAGGCCTGAGTAAGATACATCATGTGCTTTTATCAGAAAAATAAAATAGTCAAGAGATATAGGGGATGCACATAAACGGCTAAATGGTGCTTATCCTTTAAGTGGATAGAGCAAGGTCCCAGCACCTGTACACTGGGAAATGGCCACCCCACCAAACACAAAACCATCTATCATAGTAAATAATGAATACTTTATAGAATGCACACATTAACACTGATAGATCACTTCCGTAGTTCAAATTTTGGGGGCAAATTCATATAGCAACTTATATAGCAAAAAATAAGAAAGAAAGAGAAGAGAAAAAGTCAAAACAAAAAGCTCAAGCTTCTCTCTCATATGAGGACTGCAGGAAGTGTTATATGGTAGTCAGTTCTGATTAGGCCATTTTAGATAGAACAGTGCATAGTGACCCTTAATGTGATGGGCCCTATATAAAGATTTTTGCAATATTGGAATTTTAACAGACCTCAACCAGAACATACAGAAGAGGCAAGGATGTGATCACCATGTCCTTGCTCTCTATCAGGGTATTTTTCTGTGTCCTTGATTGTCAGGCATCTAACAGCAACAATCTGAAATAGCTGGTAGACATGGGAAAACGTGGCTAAAACTATAGTTGTGGGTTACACACCTCAACTGTCAAAGGCTAATGCTGTCCTCACAGTCCTTGGAGGCCACTCTTGTAAGCCTATGTATTGGAAAGTGGAAAGAGGTTCATCTGAGCTCAGAGTGAACCTGGCCAGCCAGGGAGAGGGCAACATGTGATACTTGAGATCCTGTCTAAAACCAGCACAGAAACCCACACTTCATTCAAAGCATCATCTACTAATTCTCGATTATCTACCATTCTCTCCCTACCAGCCGTTCAGTTTGGAATGGTAGAAAAAAAAACTGGAACTGATCTTTCTATTCTAAGGACCTTGATCTCTCTCTTTCCTTAGGTCCACATTAAGAGTGCATACAAATGGATACCACCATCTGAACATCTTAGTATTATCTACTCTGTATATGTAGCATAATACTGTGCCTATGACAGTCTCAAGCTTCCTTGAGTGTTGTTGCCCCATCAAGAAGTGTGATGTACTGAGGCCAATCCCCAGGGATCCTTTCAAGGGATTAGAAGAAAGCCATCAGAGATACTCCACTTCTTTGTCCTTAGATTAAATCAAGTTGACACAATATGAACCTGGTGGGCTATTTAACCATGCATCTTTCTTCCAACCCCTCTTTTCTGAGTTCAGTCCATGGCAGAATTCATTCCCCACCACCATAGATATTTCTTTGTATATTTCCACAAGAGCCAGGTTTCTTTCTCTTTTCTTAAATAGAATTAGTTGTAGTCAATCAACTGCTGCCCTATATGAGAAATGATTAGTATCTTTTGCAACTTACCACACAGTATTTGTGTATACAAGTACATTATTGGAAATCCAGCATTACTGAGGGATTGGAAACCAGCACTGTGGCCTTGCCTTTCTGTGCCTAGTCCTGGCTCACAGGCAGCAGGGGGCAGACCTTGAGTTCCTCTTCAGGGACAGAGTGATGTTGAGTGGGCACTGAGCAGGCAGAGAAACACAGCTGAGGCAGTTCCTTTCAGTTATCAAACACATCATCTCCTTCCCATCTTAAGGGCTACTGCTGAGGTCTTGCCCCCATACCTACCTTAATAGCAGCAAATTTGTTACACAGCAGCCAGCTCTTTCCTATTGTTCTGTAATATGCCTCCACATCATGGATGCCAAGAAACAAACTAAGAAAAACAAAAAAATCTGACATTGAACTGTGTGGTGCTGGTAACATACCTTCTTATGTTCTGTATGTTATGAGATTTGTTAATCTTAACAAGTTCCCCAACTATGAGTTTCACGTAGGACCCATTAGAATCCAAGAAAATAATAACCCTGAGTCAGGGCCATAGACAGCAGCATTTCCAGCACTTGTGCATGAGCCCATGTGGATCTTGCAATGAGCTGGGCCATAGCAATGTCCAGTACACAGTTGTGAGCTGTTGCTCTGGTTGAACTGTATTGGTGTGTGCATTCAATGAACTACACCTATTTAAATGAATTCAGTGTTGGTGTGGTTTGAATCCAGAACCCTTGACACCAAATCTTCCCTTCAGCAGCATTTAGGAGAAGAAGCTAAGGTCAGGAGAGGTGACATCTTGCCATAAGTTATGTGACAAGAGGGATGGTGAATGATCCCTTGTGATAAGAATCAAGGTTTCCTCTGTGGTACTTAGGTCTATACTGGCCCTGTGCAACAGCTTCAAGAACCCATTTCTGATTTCCCTTGGGATTCCCTTGATGATGCACTCAGACAGGATTGGAAACAACCAAAATGGTAGTCAGACTTGATTTAAAAAGTGTAGGGAACACTGCAAACTCACGTTTCAGGATATTTGATTACATTGTAAGCCCCATGATTTTGTTATTTACTTAAAAGAAAATATATGTCTGGTGGTGTAGGTCAGCACTAACACAAACATTTACCTCTAGAGCTTGTTGGTTTTTATTGATAGAGAAACTGCACAGAATTGCTATAGGGACCTGTGTCTTAGGTCTGTTTCCCTAGTATATCCTCTACATCTCTCATGATGGTGATCCTGTTTCTGGCTAACTGTATGTCTGTTTACTGGGGAATTGAGTTTAGTGACATGCAAATATTATTTTTTTTTTTTTTGGTTCTTTTTTTCGGAGCTGGGGACTGAACCCAGGGCCTTGTGCTTCCTAGGTAAGCGCTCTACCACTGAGCTAAATCCCCAGCCCCCGATTATTTAAAACTATGTATTAAATTTTGTCATTTTGTTAATTTTTGTGGTTTTTATTGGCTTCTTTTGATTGACTGTCACAGTTTTATTAAATTATTTCCTGTTTCCTCTGGCATTTTATCCTTCCCTTCAAACTAAAGTAATCCTTTTAGGATCCTCTACAGCGCTGTCTTACTGGTTATACACATTGTGTTAAATTTATGTGTACTATGCCCTAATCAGCACAGTAGCTGGGCAGCTGCCTGCCCTCCATGGTATCAGATCTACTTTCCAAACAATAACGCTCATCTCTTACTGACTGTGTAGCATCTTGGCTGCTCTTTGTTCCACTTGGACAGCCCTCAGGGCCAGGCTCTCCTCTCCCTTAACCCATGGCTGCTGTCCTCTTCCTCTCTCTTCTCCATAACACTCGTTCTTCCTTTATTCTTTGGCAGCTTCTTCTTCCTTCTTCCCTCCTCATGATCCTCTCTAGCAAAGCCCTCAAAGCTCACCTCCCCCATCTCTCTGCTGTGCAGCTGTTGGCTGTTGGCTTCTTTATAATCACAGTTAACTGGGAGCAGGGTCAGCTTCTTTGGGGTTAACCAGTCTTGAGTTCCACAAATTAGCATTAAATACAAGCAGAATTAGACCAATACACTACAGGGATTTCTTTAGTTTTGTTTTGGTGTCAGTTTTCTTTTACCTTTTCACTTTCTATTTTATTTTCGGCTATTTTTTTATTAATTGGTTATTTTATTTATTTATATTTCAAATGTTTTCCCTCTTTCCAGACTCCCCTCATCAAATCTTACATCCCATTTCTGCTCAGCTTTGCCTATATGACAGTGTTCCCCCACCCACACATACCCATTCCCACCTCACACCTCTAGGATCTCCTTTTGGTGGGGCAACAGGCCTCAGGGTAGTCAATGGCCTCCCACCACATGGATTCCACTTAAGTCACTCCTCTTCTACACAGTTACCTAGAACCATAGACCCATCCTTGTATGCACTTTGGCTGGCTGTTTTGTCCCTAGGAGCTGGGGGGTTGGTAACAGAGGGTCTGGTTAGATATTAAAGACCAATAGTTGCTGCTTTCTCCTCTTTTTCTGGTTTTGGGGAAATTATGTTTGTGTGCTTCTCTTTTTTTTTTTAAATTATTGTGAGGTGATTAATTTCTTGGTTTTGTTCTTGGGTATAGTTTAGCTCATTTTCTTGGAGTTTTCCTCCTATTGTCCTCGGTTATGCTTTCTTAGAGAAAAAATATTGTTTAAATTTGGATTTGTCATAAAATGTCTTGGTTTCTCCATTCGTGCTGATTGCGAATTATGCTGGGTATAAGAACCTGGGTCTGCATTACATCTGTCCAGGATTTTTGGCTTTTTGAGTCTCCGTTGTGCAGTCTGGTGTAAATCAGATAGGTCTGAATTCATTTGTTACTGGATATTTATACCTTACCCCGTATTATATTCTTTCTTTTATGTGTGCATGTAGTGTTTTAATTATTATGTGAATGGAGGAAATTTTTCTGGTTAAATTAATTTGCGTTCTGTAGGCTTGCTGTACCTTTATGGCCTTTTATTTCTTTACCTTATGGAAGTTTTCTGCTATGATTTGCTGAAGATGTTTACTGGACCTATGAACTGGAAATCTCAATTCTCTTCTATGTCTCTTATCCTTATGTTTGGACTTTTAATTGTGTCCTGACATCCATGGATGTTTGAATTCAAAAAATCATACATATTTATCTGAGATGGGTGTTTTGTGCTTTGTTAGTGACCTCCTTGACCCCAACTCTTCCATTTAGGAGCACGTTGGATAATGAGACATGGTCAGCAATGGTGAATTCTTGCCATAAACTATATGAAAATAGGGAGGTGACTTTATGTGTGTCAAGTATCAGTAGTCTCCTGGGTAGTTTTGGTCCCCGGTTGGCTGTATGCAACAGTTTCAAAAGCCCAGGATTGATGTTCCTTGGGATTCCCATGGTGATGAACACAGACATGACAGAAAAAGACCAGAATACACAGGATAGTACTTGACTTATGTAATAGAGAGAACATTACTAAGTTATGTTACAAAATATTTGATCACACTGTGATCACCCTGAATGTATTATTTAATGAAAAAGTATTGTGTGGTATAGCATCGCCAGGGCACAGACATTTAATGCAAGAGCTCTTTGTTTACTGTGAACATGGACTTTATTACTGTTCAGCTCACCTACCTCACACCTTTACTGCAAAGCTAAAGGGCACTTAGGTCTAGAGCAGATCAAGGCACAACTTGATAGGAAATGAAGATAAGTAGGGCAATGGAAAGTCTTTGAGTTGAAGGATTTTTAAGAAAGCGTGCAGAGGGAGCTACAATGCCCTTCTTCTGGGGGAACAGTGAATTAGGAAGGACAGTTGGGAGCTTTACGTGAATTCAGCATCTGACTCCTGAGACTTCATTGGTAAAATTGATGTCTGGAAATTTTGTGTTGTAAAACAACACATTGGCTCTGCAGCTTTTGGCAATGCCCATGGACAGAGAGATCACAGCAGCTGGGGACAATCTGAAAGGAAATCAGGTTTTCTTAAGTCACCTGAGAAGTCCTCAAGGAGACAGGAAAGAATGGGTAGCACCATAAGAGAAGGTTTTAGGATCTCGTACAGTGCTACTCTAGATGCCTTGAAAATAGAAGCAGAAAATGTAAAACTAAATGACTTCCAGGAATTAGCTCATTTCTGTTTATGATTATTTCATATTGGCACTTTATACTTGATTTTTTTTAATTTAAAACAAGATCCTTTGGTTTTAATTCAAGGCTCTCTTGGAATCACAAAACCCTTACAACCCCTGTATGTCTCCTGACATCTAACACTATGGGGCTCGAGATTCTACTTTTAAATGCATCACCATCGAGAGCTTCCATTTAACCAGCAGGGTCCATGCCAGGCAGACACTGAGCAGGTTGTATGTTCTGTTAATCTCCACAACAACCCAATTCAGCAGAAACACCCCCATTTTACAGGTGAAGAAACCACAGCTCAAAGCAAATGAGTATCAGGGTCCCCTCAGTCTCACTGACTGTCACTTAGACCCACATCCTTCTCTGTACAGGGAAGCCATGGGCCTGATGTGGCTGTGCAAGCTGACTCTGCTGAGATGATCAATGCTATTCTTGACCCTGGGAGAATTTAAGACAAGGTGACCCACAGACTCCTGGGATAGATTCTGCCTCTGGTTCCTAAGGTAGGACACAGTATCCCTTGCCATGGGTCTCTACTCACATGAGGAGTCTGCTCCCATGTGTCAGCTTCTATGGCAGTGGTTCAAATCCCTCCTACTGATGCAACCCTTTAATACAGCTCTTCATGCTTGGTGACCCCCAGCACAAAATTATTCCATTACTACTTCATAACAAATATTGCTACTCTTATAAATTATAATATCTGATATAAATTTGTGAGTGGTTTCACCCCACAGGTTTAGAAACATTGCTATATATATATATATATATATATATATATATATATATATATATAATTTTTTTTTGAGAAGCCTTCATCTGAGGAGGACCTGATGCAGGTGTGAGAGCAGAGACATCCTGACATAGTGACAAGTTTAGGAGGCCCAAGGCTGCTTGACTTAATGGCAACAGAGATTTTTGGCTGAAGGCACAATCTGAAATCACTGTCCCCAGGACATTTCTTACCTCAGTTTTCCCCCATTACACGGTGTGTCTGCTTGGACATGTCTGTCCAGGAAGCCAGTCCCCGTCGTCTCTGATACAGACAGAATGCTAAAGGTGAGAATGCTTTCCCTCTGTTCGCCCCAGTCACTTCTATAGAAGTGAGTTCAAATCCCCTGTGGGTAAATGTGTGTCTCACATAGTGTGTGAGACTTGAAATTCATCCATTTGAGTTGACAAAAAACAACTCTCACTTCAGATTTACAGCTGACCAACACTTAGTTTCAGGAGAATGAAGAAGCTGGCCAGGCCTGCAGAGTCAGATCCCCTCCCTGCCTGGGACAACCCCACCCACAGCAGACTTCATCTTCACCAGCAGCTGTTATCAGAAAATCTGACCTTAAGGTTCTGAAGTCCACATATGCACAAACCCTAACGTTGTTAGATGGCGGATATGGGGTTTTTCTCCCATTTAAAATTATTCGGGCCTCTTCTCTCCCCTGAGATGCACTCTGTTCTCTCAGGTCTGTTGGTCCTGGAAGGACCTCGGTTCAACTGAAGGCCTGGGAGGGAGGAGGAGGACCTTTTGTTGTAGGAATGAGCATGGATCAAGAATGTAGCCCCATTGTGACAGGGCAACTAAGCTCCAGAAAATCTTTCCCAGTCACAGACCTGGGTCATGTGGGAGCCTACACTGTTTCATAAGAAGAGCTGGTTGCTTTCTCCTGGAAGAAGCACTTGGGGGTTGACTGTCACTTCTGAACCTTCTGTTCTAAGTCACTTCTCAGAAGGGGCACTTTGCTCTGACTTCTCCATGGGACCCACACAGCATTGGGAGTGGAGGATCCTATGGAGTTGCAGCTCTGAGCTGGGAGGGGTAGCTCTCACACTATCTTGAAGAAGCCTGTTTTCACAGCTGATCTGGATCTGAGGAACAGGTGGTTTTAAAGAAGCATGTGAAAGCATCTCCTGCAGGAGAGCTCACTATGCAGGGAAAGTCACACAGGATAGGGAAAAATGGCTTCCCAACTTCCCCAGGGCACTCAAACCAGGGAGGATTGTTGAATTTGTTCGTTGTCTATTGTTATATCCCCCTTTTATTTCTAATTTTGTCATTTAGGTATTGTCTCTCTGGTGTATAGTTTGTTTGAGGAAGAGGTTGTCTCTCTGGTGGACCTTCTCAACAAAAAAAAAAAAAAAAAAAAAAAAGCAAGCAAGCAAACAAACAAACAAACAAAAAACCAACACACAGCTCGTGGTTCCCTTGACTCTTTGTATTTTTCTCTTTGTTTGTAATTGATTGATTTGATTTGAGCCTTGAATTTATTTCCTGCTGTCAAATCCTACCAGACACTCTATAAGATGAGGCTTTGCCTCACCTTGGTAAAATTAGCATGTAATAAATGAAGCTTTTGCTGCTCTCTCCAGTGGGGATGACATCACAATCTCACTGCAAACCATGCACACCCGGTTTAGGTTGTATTAAAGTAGCCACCATTTCAGTGCTCCCTGCAAGGTGCCATGGGGCAGTAGTAACATGAGTCTGCATGCAGCTGGACAGTTTCTACTATGGACCCTTCCCCATACAAACACACACACACACACACACACACACACACACACACACACACTTTACTGACATGGTGCATATTCTTTGCACACCAAAAATAAAGTGAGCTATAATGAAAACAGATCAATAATTGAATCAATGGAGGGAGCTGTGGGGAAGCTGGGGCTTAGAGTTACTTAAAGGCCCTATGCAGGCTCTCCTTTTGTTGGGGGAGAAATTTCAAGTGCAATTTCGTTCTTTATTTTTTTTTCTCTAAAGCACAGAGGGCTAGGGTGGATCACAGGGCTTTGAGCATGTTCGGCAAGTGCAGTCACACTGAATTAAATCCTAGGGCTGGGACCTATTAATCTTCTACAGAATTACAGAGCAGCCTGGATGAAGACTCTCAGCTGAAAAGGTGGACATCTCAAGACAGGCACTGGACAATGGCTGACAGACTTGACTGAAGACTGGAAATGTTTTGCTATCTCATAGGAAAAGAAGGCCCCTCATACCACATTGTACTCTAAGGACAGTTTATTCAGGTTAGGCATGACATGAACTATTGTCTAAGGTCACAGATGTCAGCACAAAGTATCCAAGGTGTTGTATGCCAATGGTAGCATCAACAGAACAAAGCACACAGTGTCATGAAGACATAAATCATGAGTATGTGTAGCAAGACCCAGGCCTCTTCCAGGTTCTTAGATAGTAACTGAGAACCTCAAATACGGTAGTGATGTGATAGTGTGGGGTGAATCTAGTTACAACTAGCTTCTATATTGACACAGATGATTCTTTTTGTGTCATGTTCAGCTTATAATGAATGACTAGACCTAAGCATGAGAATAACCAAATACTACATTGCTTCTCTAGCTGCTGAGCTTTTAAAGCCCTGGGGTGACAGCAAGTTTTTGTGGACATTCTGGATTGCTCCTTCTGTACTTTAACTCTGTGAGTCACCTCCACTCTCAGTAAGTTAGTTCAATTCCATAAATTGGAAATCAGTCACCTGGAAAAAATATATTCTCAATATGATCCCAGTTTGGCCATGGAAAAAGGGTAGCTTGAACTGCCCAACCTAGGTTCTGGGCCTGCACAGGCCTGCTCTCCAAAAGAAACCTGTGTTCACAGCTATGGGAAGCATTCACTATGTATGCTCTTGAGGTTTCTCCCTAAACTGCTTAGATTAAGATACGTTTCTTGCTATCAATAGAACACAATATGCCAAGCTGGCTTACAGGATCTAGTTTCTATTCTGTATTTTATCAGATGTGCATAATACATATGGTCATCATTGATAACAGGTGAAAGATCTGCTCTAATATGAAAACTAAGTGGTGCTGGAGGATGATCCTGACCCACAATGAGGAGTGGGAACACCAGAGCTCTGTAGGGATGCCTGGCAAGCTAACACATTGAGCATGTCGGCTCAGTAAGTTCCCTGTGAATACACATCTCCTGAGATCTCTCTATTTAATCATAGGTGATCTTGTCCACCTAATACAGCACCTCCTGTGGAATAACAAAAGCCACCTGCAGGAGCTGTGGTGATGACTCACAGGGTAGAGCATCTGCTGCTCTCTCAGAAGAACCACAAGGACCCTAACATTTGGGTAAAGCATGTCAATGATTACATCATAAAGTGTGTGTCCGAGGAACAGCCACATTCTCCACACAAAAGACACTGTCACACTGGGTACACCTTGGTGACTTTGAATTCACTTATTAGCCCGGGCTCCATGGAACATGCAGAGATCCATCTGTAGCTTTCAGTTCTAGGTCCACAGGAAGGGACAGAACCCTTGAGTAAGAAAGATGGTCTTAAGAGTCAAGAGATAGAATTCAATTTTTATTCATAACAAATACATTTTTACAACAAAACAGGATTAAAATGAATAAAAATATTTAAAAATATTTTAAAGTAAAAATAGTAACAAGAACATATAAATATGAAACAACAAAAAGAAAACTTCAATTAAAATCATAACAAAAATATTTCTAAAAGCATATTCTTAAAGAATATTTAGAAGCACAGACGTATTGCTGTTTCTCCTCTAGCACACATAATGAAAGGCGGTCCCCCAAGTTGTCTCTCAAGTGCTGTTTTCTGAAGAAGAAAGTGAGTAAGACCTCAATCAGTCAGGCTGGCTTAGTGTTATATAAATTTAGGGTCTCTAAGAAATGACAAATTAACGCAGAGGATGAATACTCATCCAAAAAATGTTACCATTCAGGATGTTGGTCATCAGGGACTCCTGAGAAAGCAACTTATTCTTCAGGAAGCTCTCTTACTGGGGTGTGTCCAATTCCAGCTCTCTTGCACTTTCTGAGACCTGGGAGAGGAAGGCAGTTTTTCAGACACTGATTTGGTGGGGAAATGCAAGCCAGCTGTCAGAATGCTGCCTTCTACCACCTCAGTTCTATTGGACGGTCGACATGGACCTTTTAACTGATATCATTGTTGCCTACTCTGCAGGCAGGGCAAAATCTCCAGCAAGCCTCACAGTAATGTGGGCTGCCAATAGGGGACCCAGACTTATACCAGTGCAAACCAAGAACAGGGCAATGGCAAGAGACCTCATCGGGTTGCAGGAAGAAAGGAGATGTCCATATGTCACCAAGGATAAAGCCAATGACAAGTACTAATTTGACATTTGCACTTGGTTCTTATCACAAAGGCGCTTCCTACACAAGAGGTCACATGACCACAGAGTGTCAAAGGTTCAAGAACCAAGAAATTGTTCAAAACTCTACATAGGATACAATCTATCACATGGATATGCAATAATGAGATATGTTATTCATCTGTCACCATTTCTAGACTGCAGCTTCAAAAACAGGAGCAAAATATGCTTGCACAATAATTCAGTTTCTGAAAAGTGGTTAACTTCCTAGAATACTTGTGCATAGGCAGAGCAATGAACAATTCCATTACATGAGGTGGTTGGCTGGTTGTGAGTGTAAATTAGAAAGGTGGTAAGAGAAGCAAAGATGTATCAAATTGGCAAATTTTATCAGATATTGTTAAGCTAACACATCTGCTCGTCCCTACCTGATAATGCTGGTTCTGGCCGTTGATGGTCTTTATCTTTCTTGTTGAAGTCAACCAAATATTTCTGGTTCAGTGCACAATCAAGATGTACCTCCTTGTTCTCCTGCTTCAGTGGGACCAACTTCTTCCTACATGTGTTCTCCATCAGGAGCTGGCTGAGCAGGTTTCTGGAAATACAGTATGCATAGTAAGATCATGCTGGCCCTTTCTCCCATTCCTACTCCCAAGTCCCACTAACTATACCAGGTCCCAGATACCCATGAAGACTTAATAAAATGCATCTTGATACATATAAGGCTGCTGCACAAACCATAAAGAGTTAATTCGGGGAAGAATAAATTGTTTGCTTGGCCTGACACCAATTAGTGTCCACACCTCTGAGAAAGAACATGGATCTACAACTATCCATGAAAGCCCAATGCATGGGGCCAACATCAATTAGTAGTGGGCCAACACCCTCAAAGGAGGTCAGTAGAACCAAGAGAAGGTCATGCTAACCATGTGGTCCACGCACTGAGTTTTGTAAAACCTGGTGTGACACCATAGGTCCAGGGCAGCCTAATAACCTTCTGCTGACTTCAATCAGTACTGTTCTCTCTAGAGTCTTCTGAAGATGCCTAGACAATCCTGGGATGAGGAACAGTCTTTTATGGAACTGAAAACTGAGTCCTAATGACCCTGGCACACTGATGGGTAAATAGCACAAGAGATAGAACCAGAGCTGAAGACCATCCAATACAGAACAAAGAAAGTCAGAAATGGCCATTCCACAAGTGATAGCCTTTCTGACCAGGACTTACCTAGAGAAGGTAATCTCCTTCTTCAGCTTATGGTTGTTCTCATGGACCTCAGTGTTCTCCATCTCTAAGTTGTGCAGAATTGACATGACCGCCTCCTCCATTCTCTCCAGGTCTTCATAATATGGATTTGGCTTGAAGTGTGGCCTGGCCCCAAAATAGAATACAATGAACATCGGCATTTAGGAATATATGAACTCAGGGTGGGTCCTATATTACCCCAGGCTGCTGCCTGGATCTTCCAGCACTCAGTCCCCTGCCTAGCAAGTACAGAGACTCACCATAAACTCACTGCAATTACAATCTTGCATAGCCACCAGCTGTCAAGGGCTTTGCAAATGCACACTGGGAACTCACTCTCCCTGAATTTATCCCTGAATTCTTCATTCAGACCACAAGTTCTGCTTTTAAATAAATGGAAGCAGATGAGTCCATTTTCCATCTTGCTCCTCAGGAAGGGTCAGGTTCTGAATCTCCACTATATGGGAGGTGAGGTTTAGCACAGGGTGGTTAGGGAGGCACAGCTTTCTAGAACCCAAAACCTTAACAGGATAAGAAAAAGGTGACCTTGCAGACCCAGGAATGAAACAAGAGCATTTGGAGCGATTCATACCTGTTCTTCATAGATCTCTCTGTCAGAAACCTCAGGCGATCTCTCAGGTCATTTCTCTCCTCGGTAATGAGCTGCAGCTCTTTAATCAGCCTCTCCTTTTCCTTCATGGCCTGATTCTTGCTTAGATCAGTGCCAGGGGATGATGTTTCTCTCCCAGCGTCTGTAGGTAGAAGAACACAAGTTAACCTGCATGGGGAGAATGCATAGAGTGTTCATAGACCTCAGTGAAGCCTAAACAGGAGAACAAGCCAGGAACCCAGTGTCACTGCTAGGCGATTGGTCTATGCTTAAGAGGCCTCCTCAGGGGATCTCAGTTCTCCCACTACTCTATAGAGACCAAGAGATGTAAGCAGCCAGGTGTTCCCTATTCCGGACATCACGTGCTTACATGTACCATGGAGATGGCTTCTCCAGGATTATTGTCAGCTGAACAGGGTACAGCTTGGTTTCAGGACCCTCACTCCTGTGGCTTCAGAACTCAGATGATAAATTCACCATCCACAAAACTTGAGTGATTGTAGACACTCAGATGTCCTACCCTGATACTCTAAGCCAACAACTTTGGATTTAAAAGGCATTTCCAGGGAGGATGTGTTCAACAGACTTATCAGTGTCCCTATGTGAAATACCAAATGCCCCAGAAGTGCGAATAGGTTACAGGCTGAATCTTGGTCTACACGTTCCAAATAGTTTTGGTATGTAGAAAAATTTTTGTAACACACAACCTCTAATATATAAAGCAAACGATGACCATGCCAGTTAGAAGAAATCAGAGAAGGTCTAAGAACATAAGGTTATTGCCTGGAGCACAATCTCTCCCTGTTCTTACTGTCAGATATCCACTGTATTTAAAGAAGCAATGATAGTGATATACATTGCTGCCCTGTCTAAACTCAGAAAAGGTGGACCCTCCATGACTCCTGATGGTGTTATTATATCAATGTAACATAACAAATGAAGTGAAAAGTAAAGACCAGAAGTTCACAGGATAATAGCATTGGGCTTACCATATCCTCCCAGTGGGGATGGGGAAACTAAAGTTCTGAAATCCTTGACTTTAAGGAATTGTGATATTCATGGAAATTCAATTCCTTTTCAGATGCTCCAGTTGTTGTGGCCCATTGCTAGAAAGGTCAGCTTAAGCCTGCAGCCACCCTGGCAGGAAGCTCAAAATACACTGCCCAGAACTTACTCCACATTCCCCAGAAGTGCTGTCTTTGTCCATCATTACTTTGAGACGAAAGGCCAGACTCCTTCACTCTAGTCTCTCCAGAATCGACGTTCCCCCTCCCAAAACGCTTGCGAAGACGGGAAAACATGTCTTAGCTTGTAACTGCCAGACTCAGACTGAGAGAAACTAGGGCACTGGTTGTCACTACAACACTGGTGACATCACAGAGGATGCCAGAACTCTCTAGGAGACAATAGAATGTCCAAGATGGGACAGCAGATGTCATGGGGAGCAGACTTTGCCTTCCTGCTAATGTTCTCCCTGTACTGAGCATAAGCTGAGGTGCCCTTTCCAGGAGACTTTCCTGGGGCAGAGCCACTGAGCATCTCCTGCTTCCAAAGCCAAATTTTCCTCAAGGCTTGATTATAAAAAACCTTAGTAATTCCTATACATCTAAATAAATGTTTCCTGTCAAATCTTGCCCAAAAAATGTCTCACTAACTCAAATTGTCCACATTCACCAATGTTAGCCATTAAAACTTCCTGAGATTTCATACCCGCTTGAATATGCAGTCAAAAGTTCTCCTGTCTCATTCTGTACAGGTGCTTTATATCACATCAAGAAATAGTCTGCATGGTAGGTTACAACATGCGTGTGTATTAGGGGAACACTCATGAAGTCGTGTGCTTAGCAGTCGACAATTGCCAGAAAATTCCTTAGGAGAAAGAGTTGAAGTCTTTATGGTGCTAGGAAAAGTGTGGAGACCAGTTGGCAGAGGAAAATGCAATATTGGAGACACCAGTGAAGGGAACCTCATGCTGCTTGTGGGGTTCTGCTCTTTGCACCAATGTCGCCAAAGGAGCACTGCTCACAGGCCTGAGTAAGATATACCATGAGCTTTTATCAGAAAAATAAAATACACAAGAGATATAGAGGGTGGCACAGAAACGTCCAAAATGAGGGTATAAACATCATTAAGTGGATAGAGCAAGGTCCCAGCACCTGTACACTGGGAAATGGCCACCCCACCAAACACAAAAGCATCTATCATAGTAAAAAATGAATACTTTATAGAATGCACCCACTAACACTGATTGATCACATCTGTAGTTCAAATTTTGGGGGCAAATTCATGGCCTTAACTATCTTTGTCTCAACTTACATAGCAAAAAATAAGAAAGAATGAGAAAAGAAAAAGTCAAAACTAAAAGCTCAAGCTTCTCATATGAGGAGTGCAGGAAGTGTTATATGGGAGTCAGTTCTGATTAGGCCATTTTAGATAGAACAGTGCATAGTGACCCTTAATGTGATGGGCCCTATATAAAGATTTTTGCAAAATTGGAATTTTAACAAACCTCATCCAGAACGTACGGAAGAGGCAAAGATGTGATCACCATGTCCTTGCTCTCTATCAGGTTATTTTTCTGCATCGTTGATTGTCAGGCATATAACAGCAACAATCTGAAATAGCTGGTAGACATGGAAAAACATGGCTAAAACTATAGTTGTGGGTTACACACCTCAACTGTGAAAGGCTAATGCTGTCCGCACAGTCCTTGGAGGCCACTCTTATAAGCCTATTTATTGCAAAGTGAAAGGAGGTTTATCTGAGCTCAAAGTGATCCTGGCCAGCCAGGTAGAGGGCAACATGTGATACTTGAGACCCTGTTTTAAACCAGCACAGAAATCCACACTTCATTCAAAGCATCATCTACGAATTCTCGATTATTTACCATTCTCTCCCTACCAGTCGTTCTGTTTGGAATGGTAGAAAACAACTGGAACTGATCTTTCTATTTTAAGGACCTTGATCTCTCTTTTTTTAGGTCCACATTAAGAGTGCATACAAATGGACATCACCATCTGAACATCTTAGTATTATCTACTCTGTATATGTAGCATAATACTGTGCCTATGGAAATCTTAAGCTTCCTTGAGTGTAGTTGCCCCATCAAGAAGTGTGAAGTTCTGAGTTCAAACCCCAGTGATGCTTTAAAGGGTTAGAAGAAAGCCATCAGAGATACTCCACTTCTTTGTCCTTAGATTAAATCAAGTTGACACAATGTGAACCTGGTGGGCTATTTAACCATGCATCTTTCTCCCAACCCCACTTCCACGAGTTCAGTCCATGGCAGAATTCATCCCCCACCATCCTAGATATTTCTTTGTATATTTCTACAAGAGCCAGGTTTCTTTTTTTTAATAGAATTGGTTGTAGTCAATCAACTGCTGCCCTATGTGAGAAATGATTAGTATCTATTGCAACTTACCGCACTGTATTTGTGTATACAAGTACATTATTGGAAATCCAGCATTACTGAGGGATTGGAAACCAGTGCTGTGGCCTTGCCTTTCTGTGCCTCTTCCTGGCTCACAGGCAGCAGGGGGCAGACCTTGAGTTCCTCTTCAGGGACAGAGTGATGTTGAATGGGCACTGAGCAGGCAGAGAAACACAGCTTAGGCAGCTCCTTTCAGTTATCAAACACATCATCTCCTTCCCATCTTTTTTTTTATTTTTTTATTATTTTTTTTATTAACTTGAGTACTTCTTATATACATTTCAAGTGTTATTCCCTTTCCCGGTTTCCCGGCAAACATCCCCCTCCCCCCTCCCCTTCCTTATGGGTGTTCCCCTCCCAACCCTCCCCCCATTGCCGCCCTCCCCCCCAACAGTCTAGTTCACTGGGGGTTCAGTCTTAGCAGGACCCAGGGCTTCCCCTTCCACTGGTGCTCTTACTAGGATATTCATTGCTACCTATGGGGTCAGAGTCCAGGGTCAGTCCATGTATAGTCTTTAGGTAGTGGCTTAGTCCCTGGAAGCTCTGGTTGCTTGGCATTGTTGTACATATGGGGTCTCGAGCCCCTTCAAACTCTTCCAGTTCTTTCTCTGATTCCTTCAACGGGGGTCCTATTCTCAGTTCAGTGGTTTGCTGTTGGCATTCGCCTCTGTATTTGCTGTATTCTGGCTGTGTCTCTCAGGAGCAATCTACATCCAGCTCCTGTCGGTCTGCACTTCTTTGCTTCATCCATCTTGTCTAATTGGGTGGCTCTATGTGTATGGGCCACATGTGGGGCAGGCTCTGAATGGGTGTTCCTTCAGTCTCTGTTTTATTCTTTGCCTCTCCCTTCCCTGCCAAGGGTATTCTTTTTCCTCATTTAAAGAAGGAGTGAAGCATTCACATTTTGATCATCCGTCTTGAGTTTCGTTTGTTCTAGGGATCTAGGGTAATTCAAGCATTTGGGCTAATAGCCACTTATAAATGAGTGCATACCATGTATGTCTTTCTGTGATTGGGTTAGCTCACTCAGGATGATATTTTCCAGTTCCAACCATTTGCCTATGAATTTCATAAAGTCGTTGTTTTTGATAGCTGAGTAATATTCCATTGTGTAGATGTACCACATTTTCTGTATCCATTCCTCTGTTGAAGGGCATCTGGGTTCTTTCCAGTTTCTGGCTATTATAAATAAGGCTGCGATGAACATAGTGGAGCACGTGTCTCTTTTATATGTTGAGGCATCTTTTGGTTATATGCCCAAGAGAGGTATAGCTGGATCCTCAGGCAGTTCAATGTCCAATTTTCTGAGGAAACTTCTTCCCATCTTAAGGGCTACTGCTGAGGTCTTGCCCCCATACCTACCTTAATAGCAGTGAATTTGTTACACAGCAGCCAGCTCTTTCCTATTGTTCTGTAATACTTCTCCACATCATGGATGCCAAGAAAAACACTAACAAAGAACAAAAAACTCTGACGTTGAACTGTGTGGTGCTGGTCACATACCCTGTTATGTTCTGTATGTTATGAGGTTTGTTAATCTTAACACGTTCCCCAAGTGTATTCTTCACATAGGACCCAATAGATTCAAGGAAAATTGGAACAATTATGTGTAAAATGGCCTCAGTCAGGGCCCATAGACCGAAGCATTTGCAACACTTGTGCATGAGCCCATGTGGATTTTGCAATGAGCGGGGCCTAGCAATGTCCAGTACACAGTTGTGAGCTGTTGCTCTGGTTGAACTGTATTGGTGTGTGCATTCAATGAACTACACCTATTTAAATGAATTCTGTGTCCTGTGGTTTGAATCCAGACCCCTTGACATCAGATCTTCCCTTCTGCAGCACTTGGGAAAAAGGCTAAGTTTAGGAAAGGTGACGTCTTGTCATAAGTTATGTGACAAGAGGGATGGTGAATGATCCCTTGTGATAAGAATCAAGGTTTCCTCTGTGGTATTTAGGTCTATACTGGCCCTGTGCAACAGCTTCAAGAACCCATTTCTGATTTTCCTTGGGATTCCCGTGATGATGCACTCAGACATGATTGGAAACAACCAAAACGGTGGTCAGACTTGATTTATAAAATGTAGGTAACATTGCAAACTTATGTTGTAGGATATTTGATCATATTGTCATCCCCAATATTGCGTTATTTACTTAGAAAAATACCTTCTGGCTGTGTAGTTCAGTACTAGCACCAATATTTAACCCTAGAGCTATTTTTGTTTGTTTGTTTGTTTGTTTTTTGTTTTTGTTTTTGGATGAACAAGTACTTTCCTATTTTGTGGCCCAGCCCTAGCTCTTACTTCTTTGCACAGTCATAGAGAGCCCTCAAACATATACTCAGACAAAGCCAGGGGAGTGTATAAAAGGGCCTAAGGCAATACCACATAATGACATTGAAAGTGGGCTCTCTTCTTGATCCACGCCTCCAGCTCTCCTGACATCTACATGAATTATAACTCCTAATGCAGTGTAAATGATGTCTGCGCTATTGCTGAAGGAATCATGAGAATAACAACTGTAAACATTCCACCATGGATAGAATTTGTGGAAAGAGGTGACTGGCAGCCAACAAGAGGGCTCTACAGTTAAAGGGGCTTGCTGTCAAGTCTGATGAGCTTGACTCAATCCCCAGGACCCACGTGGTAAAAGGGAGAGAACTAAGGGCCAAGCTGTCCTCTGGCTTCCACTCATGTGCTTACATGTATGTGAGTATATATGTATATGTCTGTATGTATGTGTGGATATGAATGTGTGTATGCATGTATGTGTATACGTGTATATGTATATGTGTGTATATGTCTGTCTATGTGTGTGTATAGGTGTATTTGTATGTGTGTATATGTATTGTATGTGTGTATATGTGTGTATGTATATGTGTATGTGTGTATGCATGTATGTGTGTATGTGTGTGTATGTGTGTGTGTATGTGTGTATGCATGTAGGTGTGTATGTATCTGTGTGTGAGCATGAATGTGTATAGTCATGTATATGCATGTGTTTTCATGTACGTGTATTCGTGTATATGTACGAATGTATGTGTGTATATGTATGTATGGACACACAAACACACACAATGTTAAAACATAAAAAGCTCCTTGGAGTATTCACCGTGCCTGGATAAGTGGTGACCATGTGGGGGAAACACATGTCCATGTAAGCACACCTGTTCACATGTGCTGAGCAATGCCCAGCCTGGTCTTGAGCTCACTACCTGCCCAACGATGAGTTTCTGCCCACCTGGTCTTCTCAGAGCCAGGCGACAATTGTTCCTGCCATTCCAGTTCTGTTCCCGTTTCTCATGCCACAAACCTTCTAGCTTGAATCTCACCTACTGACGCAGGAACCTAACAGCCTCCAACCCAGTGAAGTAAGTAAACTTCTTCCTGACATCCTCAGGCTTGGTGTCCCCCATGAGTCACAGGGAGGAAGGATGGCATGCACCAAGGAGAAGGGCCATGGGCAAGGAAGAAAGGATCATAAGTCAGTCATCACTGACACCAGCAAAGTGTGTGCTTCAGAGCTGGCTCTGCTCACTCTTGTCCCAGTGGCAGGACTTAAGAGTGGTGCATACCTGTCACCCAGCACTCAGAGACGTCTGAGGCATGAGAACCAGGAGTTCATGGCCATCGTAACTAATGGTGAGATCAAAGCCAGCCTGGGCTGCATGAGACTCAGTCTCAAAGCAGGCAAGGAGGAACTTGCTATATTTGAGCAAGGAAGCTGGAATCCTCCTGGGTTCTAAACATTCACTGCAATACAGAAAGATGCTAGGGCTAGTGTGGCAGAAAGTAGGAGACAGAGAAGCCAGGTTAACCCTCCCTAATCTTCTCATGCTGTGTGAGCTATGAGTAGATGGTGCCCTATACACTGTGGACAGGATGGTCTCTCAGACGGTTCAGAAAGCCATGGAGGACTCCAGCAATTCTCCACTTGGGTGTCACTTGAGTCTTATATGTGTGTGTTTACAAGCCAAAATATAAGATCCATAGGTGACTGTGTAAATTCAACATGGCCCAGCCATGTGCTGGAATATTATTCAGCCTTACATAGGATTCAGATTCTGACCCTTGAACAGGAACGAGAATGGTAGCCATTCTCCTAAGTCAGAACTCCAGGCAGTGCAAAGACAAACTAACACTGTATGACACCACTGAGGGCTGCAGTGTCACCAGTTATATAAAGACAGAAAGCAGGAAGGTCTACAGAGCTCCAGGGGTGACATGGAGTGGGGAGGTTGGAGGGTAGGTGTGTAAGTGTGACTGAGGCTCAGAGGAGTGAGACATGGCTGCAGAATATGCATGTGGCTGCCTCCCATACCTGTGGGTGCTGCCTCCTCAGAAAGGCAAATATAGCAAAAGGAAAGAAACAGAGGGGACAGGCTCTGACCACCTGTAGACACACACAAATGACATAACAGAATGTGCACACTGATGCCTTGCTGCAGGAGCAGTTGAGCATCCAGAAGGGTTGAAAGAGGCTGGAAGGGCTGAGCATGGCACTTAGTTCAAGGACATAGCTTTAGGTCCTGGGGAACCTATGGTGCCCAGGCCCCATCCTGCTGATACTGAGGGACATCGCTGACATTCAGGGTGATGGCCGGGCTGGGCTGGGGAATAGGTGTCCACTCTCACCTGCCTCAGCTTGAAGATGTGCTGGGTGAAGTAGGACTGCAACTGCTTGTTGGATTCATTGATGCAAATCTGCTGGAAGCTATTCTGTTCAAAGTCTTCAAATCTGAATATGGCCAAGACACCAATGGGCAAGCACTGGGAGACAAGGTTTGGTTATAGCCGGGGCCTCCTGGAAAGATTAGCCCTCCTGAGAGGAGTTGCAGCAGAGGGGGTGTGTTTTCCTGACCTGTTTGGTACCCAGTGTTTTTTACCAAGGGTTCCTTTATTACTTCTTGATGGAACCAGGCCTGCACATATCCAGTAAGCATTGGGGTGGAACCTGGGCTTGGTGCCCACATGCTGGCATCGCTGAGGGTGAAGCCTAGCCTATCACACTTGCAGACACCGAGTGCAGATGCCTGGGTTCCTATAGAATGGCGGTTCTTACCCTTCCTAACACTGTGACTCTTTATTTCAGTACCACATGTTGTGATCCCAACCTTAAACTTATTGGAGAGCTACTTCATGAGTGTAACTTTGTTACTGTGAGGAATTGTAATGTAAATGTCTGGTGTGCAGGAGCGCTGATGTAGAACCCACAGATTGAGAGCAGCTGCTGTAGAGGATCAGAGTCCCCTGCCAGCCCTGGTGTTTGCAGAGATCCCCTGGGTTCCTAGTCTCCATGGCTTTCCCAAGGACAGGGTTTATTCTTGGCCGTCTCAGGGCCCGGGACCTCACAGAAACAGCCTCTCCCATGTCCTTCCTGTTGAGGAGAGCGTGGTTGGTCCTCAGCACAGACCAGTCAAACAGGGCGCTGTATAGACACTTGGCCAGGGGTCTCCTGCAGTTATGGCCTCTGGACAGAGGGGTTTCTTACCTGGGGTGGGGCAACCGTGCCAGGTACAGGCAGTGATGCTCAGAGTCAAGACCTAGTTTTGTCTTATTTTCATAGACAAAATTGCCCAGGCTGGCCTCGAACTTGCCGTGTAGCCAAGGATAATTAAACAACTGATCCTACTGCCTCTACCCCCCATGGCCTGGCATTGCAGATGAGTGTCACCAGAGCTGGCTTGTCACAGGTGCTATACGGCTCTAAGTCTGGGGCCTCATGTGCAGGAGTGTTATGACTGTGCCATCCCCACCCCGCAACGAGGGTTTTCACCTTTCTCCTGCTGAAGTCTGCTTAATCCTACCCTGGCCCCAGGACACAGCAGCTGTGGGAGCCTCAAAGCCTGGGGCTTCAGCAGAGCATTGGTACACAGCATAGCATGCAGCCTACAGGGCTGTGAAAAAGCCAAGGAAGTGGTTCTCAGCTCACCCCCTGTAGGAGTGTCTAGTCCATCCTTCTCTCCATGGACGCAGACATCTGCTTCCAACTGCCCGACATGTCCCTCTGGTTTTGACTTTCCTGGATGCCATGTCAATGCCACCACACAGAGTGCTGCCTCTACTGGGGACACTCACACAACCTCTCTGGGGGACATCTGAGCCAAGCAGGGATTGGGTGCACTGCAGAGAGGTCAAGTCATGTCGTGAAGTACCTTGTCCCACAAAGGCTCACTGTTCAGGGAGTTGACTGGAAAAGTAAGCTTATGCCCCTGGGCAGGGTTCCCCATAGGGAGTGTCCCACACCCTGCTATCAGGTCTATTCCTGGTGCCATGCAAATTCAATTTGCAAGACCCAATGCTCTGGAAATGTCAAGAGCTAACGGAAATGTACCAGGAAGTGCACACCATAGCAAAGGGAGAGGATGGCACAGAGACCTATGCTATGGGTTAAAGGGCACGGAAAGGCCACCTCGAGCACAGGGGTCAGTCACCTCTTTCACAAACAAGGCAAAGGTCAATGCTCTCAGCTCTGGGAGCCTAAAGGGCTCTGTGGCTCCTAAGCCCTGCAGCTGCAGCCAGAAGCAGCACTGAACAGGATGTAAATGCTGAGTATGGCGATGTCAATAAAACTTTATTTACAAAACCAAATTGGTGGTAGTAGTGGTGGTGGTGGTGGTGGTGGTGGTGGTGGTGGTGGTGGTGGTGTCGGCGGACTGGTTCACTTCAAAGCATGCTGGAGTGGCATGGCCACTGAGCATCGGAAAACACAGAAAGGAATGCGACCGGACGCAGGGCTCCCAACACCCTAGACGTCGACCTATGGCACTGGAACAGGGTCCCTGAAGGTAAGTCTGGACAGTCAGATAAGGTAAGTACAATTTATTACAAGGAAATGGGACAAGATAAATCTTCTCTTCATCTCGCTATGCTTAAGCATCTTTAAGAGTGCAGGGAATTCATGTCTATCAGTCTGGTTTAGAAAAGTGTTTAGAGACAGCAAGAGTAAACTCCATGGTTCCCTGACGAGGGTTCCAGGGATTCTGATATCTGGGTCAAAGTGAAAGTTAAGGTGAAAAAGGCTGTCAGGCAGGGCAAAAAGATTCCAATTTCTGGTCTCTTTGAGCTGTAATTTTTACTGTGTTCAAGGCCATGAATGCAGACAGGGTAATAACGAATACAGAACAAGAAGCTACAGCTTCATTAAGACAAAACGAAAGTAAAAGTTTTGCCCTCTGCACCATTGCCTGAAGCAGGTTTTTCTAAGTCGTTTCCCGAGGATGGCATGTTGACCATTAGATTCACACGATGATAATGACGAATTCACCTGCCTTTTCTTTTCCTATAATTAGGCCAGCATCGATTCAAGGTGTGGCCCAACCGACTTATTATAAAGGATGATACTGGTTGGTTGAAAAAGGTAGTAGCTTTCTATGAACCATATATTAAGTTTTTATGTATATTAAAATTAACATTGGAAAGAACAATGGTAGGAGAGGAAGCTGGAGGACAACTGCTGCAAATGCTTGCTTTTGAAAATGCTAATGAAGAGTACAGGAGAGCATTATTACCTATAAAGGAGGCTGGGGATATTAATGCTTATATGAAGGCATGCAAGGGTATCTTTTCTGAAAATGGAAAGATGCATATTTGGCACGTATTGATCCAGATAGTGTTATTAAATTATATGTTTAAATACTCTTGAATATCCTACAGGCGCTTTCGCTCAGGATGAGTTGCCTTTAGAATGGGTTTATATTAAATAAAACTTTAACCAAACATTAACAAATAATGAGGAACAAATTTCTTTAATTATTCAGCAAGGCATACAAAGACCTGTTACTCTGTGGGGATATGATTGTGCTGCTATTGTTTTCCCATTATGCAAAGATAAAGGGGAATATTTAATGCAGATGTCTGAGGTTTTTCAATTAGCCATGATTTCTTACACTGGAAATATTGAATTTCATCCTCCCCATAGTAAATTGTGGGATTGCTTTAAAAAACAAAAAAAAATTTGATAAATACACTAATTTCTGTTGATCCATTACCATCAGCCTTTACTGTGTTTACAGATGGCTCTAACACCAAGATGGCTTATTGGACCAAAGATTAATTTTGGGGACAAGAATCTTCTTTTGGGTCAGTACAACAAAATGAATTATTAGCGGTAATTAATGTATTCCAGGATTTTACTCATGATGTAAAAATATTATAGCTGAGTCTGCTTATGTTGTAGGAGTAGTACAGAATATTGCGACTGCTGTTGTTTCTACATCTAAGCCTACATTAAATGTTATTCTCACATATTAAAGGACTATTGTTATTATGAAACTCTAGAATATTCATTACACATACTAGATCACATTCAAAATTTCCAGAATCTTTAACACTTGGCAATCCTATGGTAGATCAATTAGTGGCATTTGCTACCCCAGAAGAACACAGTCATAATCATGCCAATATAGGATATTTACATATTAAATATAAGCTTCCCTATTCTCAAGCCAAACGAATTATTGCTAATTGTCCTATGTGTCAGTCTTCACGTATAAAATGTGTTCCATCTCAAATTAATCCCAGAAGGATGCAACTTAATACATCGTGGCAGATGGATGGAACCCATATTTCTGAGTTTGGTCGCCTTTCACATATAGATGTAAGCATAGATAATTTTTCAAAATTTGTGTGGGCTACACCATTGCCAGGAGTACGCACTGCTCATGTTATACAGCATCTATTGGAAACTTTTGCTGTTATGGGACTGCCCTCTAAAATTAAAATTGATAATGGACCAACATATATTTCTTATCAATATAAACAATTTTGTCAACGATATCATATTGTACATATTACTGGTACAGAACACAATACACAAGGACAAGCTTTTGTTGAAAGGATTCACCATACCCTGAAATGACAAATTATAAAATTACAAAGGGGGAAAAGAGATGGCCTTATGCAACCTGAATGGAGTTTGCAGACCAGTCCCAGAGCTATATTGGCACAAGCATTATACGTTATTAATTTTCTTAATTTACCACAAGGTGAAGTTATATCAAGAGCCGATAGACACTTTGTTGAACTTCCCCCCAGAAGGCATGGAACAGACAGTATGGATAAAAATTGCCCGGGATACTGAATGGCAGGAAGGGACATCATTGTATATAGGGGAGAGGGTTTTGTCTCATTACAGGATGGGAGACTATTCTGGTTACCTGGGAGATGGATCCAAGCACAGAATAATAAGAACTGCTCCCTACCCTCAAAGGAATCCAGTTAAACCAGCTACATTTTCTCCTGATGGATGTTCTCAGGAGATGAGGAGGTGTCCTCCATTACTGAGGCCCTGGCTTCTCTTAGTGTCCACAAACAACAATGGATAAGGATCCGTGTAGTGACAACCCTATTACCTATATGGGGTAAGGTGAAGCGATTAAGCACTGAAAGGAATAATTTTGTCCCCTTCAGGAAAGTCCTGTACTGCTGAGCACTTATTCTTAGCAATGTGTGTTTTACTCATGGTTTCTTCTGCTGCGGCCAATGCCAGTTATCGGGCTTATATTGCTTATCATGATGAAATCCTACTACTTTTCTGTTAGTAAATATATGGATAATGACACAGAACATGATTGGAAGTTAATTCAAGCCTATTTAGAGGGTAATGAAAGTGCTTCAAAGTAATTAATGCCTTGAAATATGATGTTCGAATGTCTTTTGGTAAACAGCTAGAAGATACTACCCCTATGGAAATAGCGAAATTATTGGCTGATCAATTGACAGGATTAGATCCCAAGGCTTGGCTTCAAAGGATTTTCCATAGCTTGGGAGGAGGTAGTTTTGCCATAATCTTATGTACATTATGTATTATGTTGCTTTATTTTTACATGACTAAACCCCTACAAGGACCTTTAGCTATGTTATGTAAAGTGTTACTTTAAAACAAAAGAAAAAAGAAGGAATTGTTAAGACATAGAGATGCAGCTCCCAGGCAGGGTCAAGAAAGGCCTGGTGACAGATTCAAGTAGGGGCTAGAATGCCGCCCTGGAGAAGAAAATGTTTTTCTCACTTGCCTTAAATTATGTTCTGCTGTGTCCCATTTCTGTGGAAGTGGTTCTAACGCTCTCTTGGTAATGGTGAGTATATTTTGATTATAATAAGAAAGGTGATTTTTATATGAATATTTTTAGAAGAAGCTTTCGTTTATTCGTCTTTCTTTGTTTAATCTTCCCTCATTGTTCCTGGTATCCTGGGAATAATGATCTTATGGTATCTTGACACAATGAAAATTGTAGTAATGCATATTCTTAGCTTAATAAGGATTAATAAAGCTTGCAACTGCGTGCAGTTTCTTCTGCCTTTGCTCTGCATCCCCTGTGTCCTGGGGTATGCGACCATACCCAGGGCCCCAACTCACTACACATTGACAATGGGTCACCCCACAAAACACAGAAGCATCTACCTTAGTCAAAAATGGACATTTTATTGAATGCATACACTAACACTGATTGATCACATCCATAGCTAAGATACTAGGGGCAGATCCGTGGCCCAAAATACATTCCTCTAAACCTATAAAGAAAGAAAGAAAGAAAGAAAGAAAGAAAGAAAGAAAGAAAGAAAGAAAGAAAGGAAGGAAGGAAGAAGAAAAAACACAAAAAACTTAAGCTTCTCATAGGAACTTCGCAGGAAGTGTTGTCTGGCGGTCAGTTCTGATTAGGCCATTTTAGATGAAACAGTGCATAGTGACCCTTAATGTGATGGGCCCTATATAAAGCTTTTTGCAATATTGGAATTTTAACAAACCTCATCCAGAACATACAGCAGAGGCAAGGATGTGATCACCATGTCCTTGCTCTCTATCAGGTTATTTTTCTGTGTCCGTGATTGTCAGGCATAGAACAGCAACAATCTGAAATAGCTGGTAGACATGGAACAAAGTGGCTAAAACTATAGTTGTGGGTTGCACACCTCAACTGTCAATGCCTAATGCTGTCCTCACAGTCCTCGGAGGCCCCTCTTGTAAGACTATCTATTGGAAAGTGGAAGCAGGTTTATCTGAGCTCAAAGTGAACCTGGCCAGCCAGGGAGAGGGCAACATGGGATACTTGAGACCATCTCTTAAACCAGCACAAAAACCAACCCTTCATTCAAAGCATCATCTATTAATTCTTTATTATTTACCACTTTCTCCCTACCAGCCTTTCAGTCTGGAATGGTAGAAAAGGACTGGGAATGTTCCTTCTATTCTAAGGACCTTGATCTCTCTTTCCTTAGGTCCACATTAAGAACACATGCAAATGGGTATCACCATCTGAACAACTTAGTATCATCTACTCAGTATATCTAGCCTAATACTGTTGTATGACAATCTCAAGCTTCCCTGAGTTTCGCTGACCTAGCAAGAAGTATGAAGTACTGAGGCCACACCCCAGTGATCCTTTCAAGGGGTTAGAAGAAAGCCGTGAGAGAAACTCCACTTCTTTGTCCTTAGATTAAATCACATTGACACAATGTGGGTGGACTATTTAACCAGACATGTTTCTCCCAACCCCACCTTTTTGAGTTCAGACCATGGCAGAATTCATGCCCCACCACCCTAGATATTGAGTTTAGTGATATGTAATTATTATTTAAACCTATGTATTAAATTTTGTCATTTTGTTAATTTTTGTGGTTTTCACAGTCTTCTTTGATTAACTTTCCTAGTTTTATTAATTTATCCCCTGTGTTCTCTGGTGTTTTGTCCTTCCCTTCAAACTAAAGTATTCCTTTTAGGATCCGCTAAAGAGCTGTCTTACTGGTTACTCATATTGTGTTAAATTTATTTTTAGTGTGCATTAGTCAGCACAGTAGCTGTGCAGCTGCCTGACCTCCATGGACCAGATCTACTTTCCAAACAATAACGCTAACTCTTACTGACTGTGTAGTATCTTGGCTGCTCTTTGTTCCCCTTGGACAGCCCTCAGGACCAGGCTCTCCTCCCCCTTAACCATGGATGCTGTCCTCTTCCTCCCTCCTCTCCATCACACGTTCTTCCTTTATTCTCTGGCAGCTTCTTCTTCCTTCTTCCCTCCTCATGATCCTCTCTAGCAAAGCCCTCAAAGCTGACCTTCCCCATCTCTCTGCTGTGCAGCTGTTGGCTGTTGGCTTCATTATAATCACAGTTAACTGGGAGCAGGGTCAGTTATTTGGGGTTAACCAGTCTTGAGTTCTACAATTAGCATTAAAATACAAGCAGCATTAGGCCAATACACTACAGGGGTGTTGTTTGTTTGTTTGTTTGGTTTGGTTTAATTTTCATTTACCTTTTTACTTGTTATTTTATTTTTGGCTATTTTTTATTAAATGGTAATTTTATTTATTTACATTTCAACTGTTGTCCTGCTTTCCACACTCCCCTCATCAAACCTTACATCCCTTTTCTGCTCAGCTTTGCCTATGTGACAGTGCTTCCCCACCCACACATATCCATTCCCTCCTCACACCTCTAGGATCTCCATTTGGTGGGCAACAAGCCTCACCTGAACCATAGAGCATCCTTGCATACACTTTGGCTGGCAGTTTGGCCCCTGGGAGCTTAGGGATTAGGGAAAGAAGATCTGTTCAGATATTAAAGCCAATGATTGCTGCATTCTCTTCTTTTTCTGGTTATAGGTGAAATTATGTTTGTGTGCTTCTCTTTTTTTAAATTATTGAGAGAAGATTAATTTCTTGGTTTTTCTTGGGTATAGTTTAGTTCATTGTCTTGGAGTTTTCCTCCTATTAGCCTCTGTTGTGCTTTCCTACAGAAAAGAATTCTTTAAATTTGGTTTTGTCATGAAATATCCTGGTTCCTCCTTTTATGGTGATTGAGGATTATGCTGGATATAGGAGCCTGTGTCTGCATTACATCTGCCCAAGATTTTCTGACTTTTAGAATCTCTGTTGAGAAGTCTGGTGTAATTCAGATATGTCTGAATTTATTTGTTACTAGATATTTATACCTTACCCCTTTTAATGTTCTTTCTTGATCTGTGCATTTAGCGTTTTAATTATTATGTGAATGGAGGAATTTTTCTGGTACAATTAGTTTGATGTTCTGTAGGCTTGTTGTACCTTTATGGCCTTTTCTTTCTTTACCTTATGGAAGTTTGCTGCTATGATTTGTTGAAGGTGTTTACTGGACCTATGAACTAGAAATCTTAATTCTCTTCTCTATTTATTATCCTTAGGTTTCAACATTTAATTGTGTCCTGAAATTCATGGATGTTTTGGATTCAATAAACCATACATGTTTATCTGAGATGGGTGTTTTGTGCTTTGTGGGATGACCTCCTTGACCCAGGCTGCATGAAGAATCTCAGCTGACAATGGGGACATAAATTATGAGTATGTGTAGCACGACCCAGGCCTCTTCCAGGTTCTTAGATATTAACTGAGAACCTCAAATACAGTAGTAATGTGATAGTGTGGTGTGAATCTAGTTACTATTCTCTATTTTGATATAGGTGACTCTTTTTGTGTCATGGTCACCTTATAATGACTAGAAGACCTAAGCTTGAGAATGACTAAAGACTACCTTGCTTCTCTAACAGCTGAGCTCTCTAAGAGCCCTGGTGTGACAGCAACTGTTGGTGGACATTCTGGATTATTCCTTCTGTACTTTAACTCTCTGTGTCACTTCCACCATCAGTAAGTTAGTTCAATTCCATAAATTGGAAATCCATCACCTGGAAGAAATACTCTTTTTTTTTAAAGATTTATTTATTTATTTATTTATTTATTTATTTATTTATTTATTTATAGTATACAAGTACACCGTGACTGTCTTCAGACAGACCAGAAGAGGGCATCATATCTCATTACAGATGGTTGTGAGCCACCATGTGGTTGCTGGGATTTGAACTCAGGACCTCTGGAAGAGCTGTCAGTGCTCTTAACCACTAAGCCATCTCTTTAGCCCAAGAAATACTTTCTGAATATGATCTGAGATTGGCCATGGAAAAAGGGTAGCTTGAATTGTCCCACCTAGGTTCTGGGCCTGCACAGGCCTGCTCTCCAAAAGAAACCTGTGTTCACAGCTGTTGGCTGGCTAAGAACGATTTCACGAGACGTGATACACAGCCCTCGGACTTCTGCTTCAGTCATCTGCACAATTTCTCCCAGATGATGTCCTCATACCGCCAGCAGGCGGGTGATGAAGCTGTCCAGAACACCAGAGCTCTGAAGGGATGCCTGGCAACCTAACACGTTGAGCAGGCAAGCTCAGTAAGTTCCCTGTGAACACACATCTCCTGAGATCTCTCTATTTAATCATAGGTGATCTTGTCCACCTAATACAGCACCTCATGTGGAATAACAAAAGCCACCTGCAGGAGCTGTGGTGATGACTCACAGGTTAGAGCATCTGCTGTTCTCTCAGAAGAACCACATGCCCCTAACAATTGGGTAAAGTATGTCAGTGATTACATCATAAAGTGTTTGTTGGAGACACAGCCACATTATCCACACAAAAAACACTATCACACTGGGTACCCCTTAGTGAGTTTGAATTCACTTATTAGCCCAGGCTCCATGGAACATGCAGAGATCCATCTCTAGCTGTCAGTTCTAGGTCCACAGAACCCTTGAGTAAGAATGATGGTCTTAAGAGTCAAGAGATAGAATTCAATTTTTATTCATAACAAATACATTTTTACAACACAACAGGATTAAAATGAATAAAAATATTTAAAAATATTTGAAAGTGAAAAATAGTAACAAGAACACATAAATATGAAACAACAAAAAGAAAACTTCAATTAAAATCATAACAAAAAAATTTCTAAACATAAGCATATTCTTAACGAACATGTAGAAGCACAGACGTATTGCTGTTTCTCCTCTAGCACACATAATGAAAGGCGGTCCCCCAAGCTGTCTCTCAAGTTGTGTTTTCTGAAGAAGAAAGTGAGTAAGACCTCAATCAGTCAGGCTGGCTTAGTGTTATATAAATTTAGGGTCTCTAAGAAATGACAAATTAACTCTGAGGAAGAATATTCATCCAAAAAATATTGTTACCATTCAGGATGTTTGTCATCAGGGACTCCTGAGAAAGCAACTCATTCTTCAGGAAGCTCTCTTACTGGGGTGTGTCCAATTCCAGCTCTCTTGCACTTTCTGAGACCTGGGAGAGGAACACAGTTTTAAGACACTGATTTGGTGGGGAAATGCTAGCCAGCTGTCAGAATGCTGCCTTCTACCACCTCAGTTCTATTGGACAGTCGACATGGACCTTTTAACTGATATCATTGTTGCTAACTCTGCAGGTAGGGCAAAATCCCCGGCAAGCCTCACTGTAATGTGGGCTGACAATATGGGACCCAGACTTATACCAGTGCAAACCAAGAACAGGGCACAGGGAAGAGACCTCATTGGGTTGCCGGAAGAAAGGAGATGTCCATATGTCACCAAGGTTAAAGTCAATGACAAGTACTAATTTGACATTTGCACTTGGTTCTTATCCCGGAAAGGTGCTTCCTACACAAGAGGTCACATTAACACAGAGTGTCATTTGGCAAAGAACCACGAACTTGTTCAAAGCTCTGCATAGGATCCAATCTATCACATGGATATGCAATAATGAGGTATGTTATTCATCTGTCACCATTTCTAGACTGCAGCTTCAAAAAGAGCAGCAAAATATACTTGCAATATAATTCCATTTCTGAAAAGTGTTTACCTTCCCAGAATATTTGTGCATAGGCAGAGCAATGAACAATTCCATTACATGAGGTGGTTGGCTGGTTGTGATTGTAAATTAGAAAGGAGGTAGGAGGAAGCAAACATGTATCAAATTGGCAAATTTTATCAGATATTGTTAAGCTAACACAGCTGTTTGTCCCTACCAGATGATGCTGGGTCTGGACGTTGCTGGTCTTTATCTTTCTTGCTTAAGTCAACCAAATATTTCTGGTTCAGTGCACACTCAAGATGTCCCTCCTTGCTCCCCTGCTTCAGTGGGACCAACTTCTTCCTGCATGTGTTCTCCATCAGGAGCTGGCTGAGCAGGTTTCTGGAAATACAGTCTGCAGAGTAAGATCATGCTGCCCCTTTCTCCCATTCCTACTCCCAAGTCCCACTAACTCTACCAGGTCCCAGATACCCATGAAGACTTAATAAAATACATCTCGATACACATAATGCTGCTGCACAAACCACAAAGAGTTAATTCAGGGAAGAATAAATTGTTTGCTTGGCCCGAGCACCAATTAGTGTCCACATCTCTCAAAAAGAACATGGATCTACAACTATCCATGAAAGCCCAATGCATGGGGCAACATCAATTAGTAGTTGGCAAACACCCGCAAAAGAGGTCAGTAGAACCAAGAGAAGGTCATGCTAACCCTGTGGTCCACGCACTGAGTGTTGTAAAACCTGGTATGACCCCAGAGGCCCAGGTCAGCCTAATAACGTTCTGCTGACTTCAATCAGTGCTGTTCTATCTAGAGCCTTCTGCAGATGCCTAGACAGTCCTGGGATGAGTAACAGTCTTTTATGGAACTGAAAACTGAGTCCTAATGACCCTGGAACACTGATGTGTAAACAGCACAAGAGATAGAACCAGAACTGAAGACCGTCCAATCCAGAACAAAGAAATCAGAAATGGCCATTCCACAGGTGACAGCCTTTCTGACCAGGACTTACCTAGAGAAGGTAATCTCCTTCTTCAGCTTATGGTTGTTCTCATGGATCTCAGTGTTCTCCATCTCTAAGTTGTGCAGAATTGACATGACCCCCTCCTCCATTCTCTCCAGGTCTTCATAATATGGATTTGGCCTGAAGTGTGGCCTGGCCCCAAATGATAGAATACAATGAACATCAGCATTTAGGAAGATATGAACTCAGGGTGGGTCCTGTACTACACCAGTCCTGGAAGGACACCTTCTGAATTCTACATATTGGACCTTCTTCAGCTTCAGAAACATGTTTTTCTGCGTCCAGCACACCAGAATCTCGGCATCCAGATGGAGGGTTCCCTGGCTCCCTTTATTCAATCAAGAGGAAATCTGCAGTCCAGCCAGTAGAGCTATCAAGAGCCTAGGCCACACCTCCCCATGCTCCCCCACCCCCAACGCACCCAGAATCCTGTGATTTCCTTTTTCCTGTCCTGATAACAGACCATATATCAACCCAAAATTATAATCTGCACAACGAATACAAATATACAGGCAAACGTGGCCACATAAGCAAAGAACTGTGCTGTTGACCGTGGGGCTCCCAGAACAAAGCATTCACATCACCATGAAAGTGTCACAGGTAAATACTCAGGCCAAGACATAGACTCCTATATTCCAGGTGTGGAGGGAAATATAAACATATAACAGTTGTGCATATGCATTTGGATGTATGCACACACAGACTCACAGACTGAGACACACCCACAAAAAAAAAGAGAAATGTAAACAGAGTCAGAGAAAGAGAAAAGCAAATATGGAAACAGAGAGCACTGTGAGAACCAGGAGAAATGCATGCACCATTGCTGTGTCTGAGGGGCTCCCACAGACACACAGACAATAACAAACAGGCCTGAGCCTGACAACTTCTAGTCAAGCATTGAGATGAACTGTTTGGGACCAGGCCCCTCAGGCTGCTGCCTGGATCTTCCAGCACTCAGTCCCTGCCTAGCAAGTACAGAGACTCACCATAAACTCACTGCAATTACAATCTTGCAAAGCCACCAGCTGTCAAGGGCTTTGCAAATGCACACTAGACACTCACTCTCCCTGACTTTATCCCCGAATTCTTCATTCAGACCACAAGTTCTGCTTTTCAATAAATGGAAGCAGATGAGTCCATTGTCCATCTCTCTCCTCAGGAAGGGTCAAGGTTCTGAATCTCCTCTATATGGGAGGTGAGGTTTAGCACAGGGTGGTTAGGGATGCACAGCTTTCTAGAACCCAAAACCTTAATAGGATAAGATGAAGGTGACCTTGCAGACCCAGGAATGAAACAAGAGTGTTTGGAGCGATTCATACCTGTTGTTTTTGGATCTCTCTGTCAGAAACCTCAGGCGATCTCTCAGGTCATTTCTCTCCTCGGTAATGAGCTGCAGCTCTTTAATCAGCCTCTCCTTTTCCTTCTTGACCTGCTTCTCGCTTGGGGCAGTTTCAGGGGAAGATGTTTCTCTCCCAGCGTCTGTAGGTAGAAGAACACAAGTGAACCTGCATGGGGAGAATGCATAGTGTGTACATAGACCACAGTTAGGCCTAAACAGGAGAACAAGCCTGGAACCCAGTGTCACTGCTAGGCGATTGGTCTATCCTCAGTGGATCTCAGTTCTCCCACTACTCTATAGAGACCAAGAGATGTAAGCAGCCAGTTGTTCCTTATGCCGGACATCAGGTGCTTACATGTACTACGGAGATGGCTTCTCCAGGATTATCATTAACTGAACAGGGTACAGCTTTATTTCAGGACCCTCACCCCTGTGGCTTCAGAACTCAGATGATAAATTCACCATCCACAGGACTTGAGTGACTGGAGACACTCAGATGTCCTACCCTGATACTCTAGGCCAATATCTTTGGATTTAAATGCATTTCCAGGGAGGACATGGTCAACAGACTTATCAATTCCCCTATTTGAAATACCAAACCCCTGAAGTGCCAATGGGTTACAGGCTGAAACTTGGTCCACATATTCCAAATAGTTTTGGTATTTTAGAAAAATGTTTGTAACACACAACCTCTAATATATAAAGCTAAGGATGACCCTGCAATTAGAAGAAATCAGAGAAGGTCTAAGAACATAAGGTTATTGCCTGGAGCACAATTTTCTCCCTGTTCCTACTGTCAGATATCCACTGTATTTAAAGAAGCAATGATAGTGAAGTACATTGCTGCCCTGTCTAAACTCAAAAAAGGTGGACCCTCCATGACTCCTGATGGTGTTTTTATATCAATGTAACATACCAAATGAACTGAAAAGTAAAGGCCAGAAGTTCACAGTGTAATAGCATTGGCCTAACCATATCCTCCCAGTGGGGATAGAGAATCTAAAGTTCTGAAATCCTTGACTTTCAGGAATTGTGATATTCATGGAAATTCAATTCCTTTTCAGATGCTCCAGTTGTTGTGGCCCATTGCTAGAAAGGTCAGCTTAAGCCTCCAGCCCCCCTGACAGGGAGCTCAAAATATACTGCCCAGAACTTACTAAACATTCCCCAGAAGTGCTGTCTTTGTCCATCATTACTTTGAGACGAAAGGCCAGATTCCTTCACTCTAGTCTGTCCACAATCGACATTCCCCCTCCCAAAATGCTTGCGAAGACGGGAAAACATGTCTTAGCTTGTAACTGCCAGACTCAGACTGAGAGAAACTAGGGCACTGGTTGTCACTGATGTCTGGTGACATCACAGAGGATGCCAGAACTCTCTAGGAGACAATAGAATGTCCAAGAAGGGACAGCAGATGTCATGGGGAGCAGACTTTGCCTCCCTGCTAATGTTCTCCCTGTACTGAGCATAAGCTGAGGTGCCCTTTCCAGGAGACTTTCCTGGGGCAGAGTCACTGAGCATCTCCTGCTTCCAAAGCCAAATTTTCTTCAAGGCTTGATTATAAAAAAACCTTAGTAATTCCTATGCATCTAAATGAATGTTTCCTTCTATATCTTGCCCCAAAATGTCTCATCCTAACTCAAATTATCCTCATTCACCAATGTTAGCCATTAAAACTTCCTGAGATTTCATACCAGCTTGAATATGCAGTCAAAATTTCTTCTGTCTCATTATGTACGGGTGCTTTAAATCACATCAAGAAATAGTCTGCATGTAGGTTACAACATGGGTGTGTGTTAGGGGAACACTCATGAAGTCATGTGCTTAACAATCGACAATTGCCAGAATATTCCTTAGGAGAAAGAGTTGAAATCTTTATGGTGCTAGGAAAAGTGTGGAGACCAGTTGGCAGAGGAAAGTGCAATATTGGAGCCACCAGTGAACGGAACCTCATGCTGCTTGTGGGGTTCTCCTCTCTGCACCAATGTCGCCAAAGGAGCACTGCTCACAGGCCTGAGTAAGATATACCATGAGCTTCTATCAGAAAAATAAAATAGTCAAGAGATATAGGGGGTGCACAGAAAGGTCTAAAATGAGGCTATAAACATCATTAAGTGGATAGAGCAAGGTCCCAGCACCTGTACACTGGAAAATGGCCACCACACCAAACACAAAAGCATCTATCAAAGTGAAAAATGAATACTTTATAGAATGCACACACTAACATTGATTGATCACATCCATAGTTCAAATTTTGGGGGCAAATTCATGGCCCTAACTATCTTTCTCTCAACCCATATAGCAAAAAATAAGAAAGACAGAGAAAAGGAAAAGTCAAAACAAAATCCAAAGCTTCTCATATGAGGACTGCAGGAAGTGTTATCTGGTGGTCAGTTCTGATTAGACATTTTAGATAGAACAGTGCACAGTGACCCTTGATGTGATGTCCCTATATAAAGCTTTTTGCAATATTGGAATTTTAACAAACCTCATCCAGAACGTACAGAAGAGGTAAGGATGTGATCACCATGTCCTTGCTCTCTATCAGGTTATTTTTCTGTGTCCTTGATTGTCAGGCATAGAACAGCAACAATCTGAAATAGCTGGTAGACATGGGAAAACGTGGCTAAAACTATAGTTGTGGATTACACACCTCAACTGTCAAAGGCTAATGCTGTCCTCACAGTCCTTGGAAGCCACTCTTGTAAGCCTATCTATTGGAAAGTGGAAGGAGGTTTATCTGAGCTCAAAGTGAACCTGGCCAGCCAGGGAGAGGGCAACATGGGATACTTGTGACCCTGTCTAAAACCAGCCCAGAAACCCACACTTCATTCAAAGCATCATCCACCAATTCTCGATTATCTACCATTCTCTCCCTACCAGTCGTTCAGTTTGGAATGGTAGAAAAAAATGGAACTGATCTTTCTATTGTAAGGACCTTGATCTCTCTTTTCTTAGGTCCACATTAAGAGTATATATAAATGGATATCACCATCTGAACATCTTAGTATTATCTACTCTGTATATCTAGCATAATACTGTGCCTATGACAGTCTCAAGCTTCCTTGAGCATTGTTGCCCCAGCAAGAAGTATGAAGTACTGAGGCCAGTCCCCAGGGATCCTTTCAAGGGTTTAAAAGAAAGCCATCAGAGATACTCCACTTTTTGTCCTTAGATTAAATCAAGCTGACACAATGTGAACCTGGTGGGCTATTTAACCATGCATCTTTCTTCCAACCCCTCTTTTCTGAGTTCAGTCCATGGCAGAATTCATTCCCCACCACCATAGATATTTCTTTGTATATTTCCACAAGAGCCAGGTTTCTTTCTCTTTTAAATAGAATTAGTTGTAGTCAGTCAACTGTTGCCCTATGTAAGAAATGATTAGTATATATTGTAACTTACCACACTGTATTTGTGTATACAAGTACATTATTGGAAATCCAGCATTACTGAGGAATTGGAAACCAGCGCTGTGGCCTTGCCTTTCTGTGCCTAGTCCTGGCTCACAGGCAACAGGGGGCAGACCTTGATTTCCTCTTCAGGGACAGAGTGATGGTGAATGGGCACTGAGCAGGCAGAGAAACACAGCTGAGGCAGCTCCTTTCAGGTATCAAACACATCATCTCCTTCCCATCTTAAGGGCTGTTGCTGAGGTCTTGCTCCCGTACCTACCTTAATAGCAGCAAATTTGTTACACAGCAGCCAGCTCTTTCCTATTGTTCTGTAATACGCCTCCACATCATGGATGCCAACAAACAAACTAACAAAAAACAAAAAAACCTGACATTGAACTGTGTGGTGCTGGTCACATACCCTGTTATGTTCCGTATGTTACGAGGTTTGTTAATCTTAACAAGTTCCCCAACTATGAGCTTCACATAGTACCCATTAGATTCAAGGAAAATAGGAACAATTATGTGTAAAATGACCCGAGTCAGGGCCCATAGACAGCAGCATTTCCAGCACTTGTGCTTTAGCCCATGTGGATTTTGCAATGAGCTGGGCCTAGCAATGTCCAGTACACAGTTGTGAGCTGTTGCTCTGGTTGAACTGTATTGGTGTGTGCATTCAATGAACTACACCTATTTAAATGAATTCAGTGTTCCTGTGGTCTGAGTCCAGACCTCTTGACACCAAATCTTCCCGTCAGCAGCACTTAGGAAAAGAAGCTAAGGTTAGGAAAGGTGACGTCTTGTCATAAATTATGTGACCAGAGGGATGGAGAAATGATCCCTTGTGTTAAGAGTCAAGGTGTCCTCTGTAATATTCAGGTCTATACTGGCCCTGTGCATCAGCTTCAAGGACCCATTTCTGATTTTCTTTGGGGTTCCCATGATGATGCACTCAGACATGATTGGAAAGAACCAAAATGGTGGTCAGACTTGATTTATAAAATGCAGGCAACATTGCAAACTTATGTTACAGGATATTGGATTCATATTATCAGCCCCAAGATAGTGTTATTTACTTTAAAAAAAATTACCTCTGGCAGTTCAGTTCAGCACTAGCACCGATATTTTACCCTAGAACTTTTTTTGGTTGTTTGTTTGTTTTTTGTTTTTGTTTTTGGATGAACAAGTACTTTCTTATTTTGTGGCCCAGCCCTAGCTCTTACTTCTTTGCACAGTCACAGAGAGACCTCAAACATATACTCAGCCAAAAGCAGGGGAATGTAGAAAAGAGCCTAAGGCAATACCACATAATGACATTGAAAGTGGGTGGCCAAAAGGTGTTATACAATTAACCTCACTTCAGTGAGTGATGACATACCAACCTGGTGGCCTACGATTCTGGAATATTAATCAGAATCCTTTCGTCATATTAGATCTTAATAGAAACAAGGAAGCAGTCCTTTCCTGAAGTATATATTCATCATACGTAAAGAAGATATTACATCCATATACAACTCAGAATAGAATTATCCCCCAAGACCGGAAAGATCTGGCAACATTAATATTAGAAGCTTCTCCTGTGTTACAGTGGTAAGCACAGAAGAAAGAGGAAGATAGGGCTGAAAACAAAAGCATCAGGCCAGAGCACTGTTTCTCAGGATGAGTTGCTAGGTGAAGGTAAATAAACCTTACTAAGTTTAATACAGTATTACATACACTGTTGTAAGTAACTGGAGCCGAGGCTATCCCCAAAGGTTTGCCTGTCTGTGAAATCTGATACCCTAACTCAGGTGTCTTCCCTGGCCTCAGTGGGAGAAGGTGCACCAGCCCTACAAAAACTTGATGTGTCTTGGTGGAGGCACACTCTGAGGGATATTCCTCTACTCTCTCAGAGGAGATGGTGTGAGGACATTGGGGAGGAACTGTGGGAGAGAAGTAACAAGAGGAAGGACAGCAATTGGGATGCAAAGTGAATTTAAGCCTGAATTAAGGTGAAGAGACACCTTAACTAAGGTAACTAATAAAAGAATCAGTGTGTGCCCATGGCTCCAGGTAGATATGTAGCAGAGGACTAGCTTATCTGGGATCACTGGGACGGGAGAACCTTGTTTCTGAGGAAGCTTCATGAACCATGATATTGGAACTTAGGCCTCTGAGGCGGGAGTGAATTGGTGGGTGGAGGAGCAATCTCATAGGGAGAGGGTGTGGGGGACAGAAGAGGGGGTCATGTAGAGGAACATGGAGTGGGAGATAAATTGGAAATGTAGATAAAGTGATGAAAGAAAACTAAAAAACATCAGACTATGAGTATCATTTAATTCAAGCCTCAAATAATAAAAACATAAATGCGAGAGTCTCCTGGTCCTGTTCATGTCATCCTGAATCTTAAAATCTTTTTTCCTCCAAATTCCGTGCCACATGAGGTGCACTGAACTGTCAGCTGCCTGCTTGGATGACAACTGCAGCAGCTTCCCTATGCACTTGCTTTGTAGGAGCACGAAATCTATTGAGCTCCCTTTTCCAAGTTGGAACTTTAATTGGTAAGAGTCTTGCCTTGAGGACACCTTCCACATCTCTACAGTACAGAGGCAGGAGGCTTATCGTTAATAACATTCATCTCCTTAACTATGTCACCCTCCTCTTCAGCACATGAATTTGCTGTGACATTAAACTTCTTAGTGATCTTTTCCACTCAAAGCTGCACATGGTTTTCATGTGTTTGCCCTGTGTGTTGTTCCTTCTCCTGCAGTCTTGAGGAACAGTGACCAAAAGTAACCAAACCACAGACTCAAAGCCATGTTAATACTGTATTGTGTACTATTTTCACAGAGTTGCCTGAGGTGTAAATGGGACATGGAGAATTCGAACATAGTTTGAATCTTAGGCCTTTCACTGGGCAGTCCCTCATCTTCTCTAAAAATTAACCCCATTCTTCTACCATTGAGACCCACCTGCTGGTTAGCTCTTTACCCCTCTGCCGTGGTCTGTTCCATATCTCTTCCTGCCCATGTCTACTCTGAATCTCCTGCTTCAGCTTGCCTCTGCCTATGTCCCTCTCTATGCCCGGAAGTTCTGCCCACATACTTCCTGACGAAGCTCTTGGCCATCAGATCTTTATTACATCCAATCGGCAGTGAGACAACACCTGATACATCTCTTAGCTTGTGTTGAGCTGATGAGAAGGACAAACATCCACAAAATAGCAAACCTGATGATGGGACATAGAAATGACAAGAGAAATCCTGCCAGCACTTAGCTCACTGCCAGTACAGAACTAACAATTGAAAGTTGACACACCTTAGTACAAAGGGAGGTCACCTCAGCATTTCCCCTTTTACTCCAAGAAATACCTTTAATTTAACATTAATAAGCTAGATAAAATAAGAAAACTTATGAGATGCATCAGGTAAGAATTACTGTCACAATATTCTGTCCATTCGTATTTTGCAAAATTGGAGAAGGTACTTCATTATCTAAATTATATTAGTCTAAAATTTTGTACCTAAATCATTTTCTATCACTTTTTAAGCTTTGTATCCCTTATCTATCATAACTTTCATTTATTAACCATAATAAGTCTTCTGAGACCAAATGTACTTTCATTAATTCCAAACAATTTAAGCGTTTATGTCTTTCATCCTTAAAATTTGACACATTTTTTGCGTACAAATTTTCTTTATTCAGCTTCTACACGAAGATTATTTTTGCTCTGATTTAGAGCAGGATGCAAGGGTGGAGTGCAGACCTGAGGGGAGGGCAGATGAATGGAGTTGAGCTGCAGGATGTGAGGTTCACAGAGAATAAATAAGAAGTTAAAAAAAATAAGAAATGAGCACAGTGGGGATGAAGCTGTGAATACTTGGCATGGGGACGTTTGGCAGTGGACTGGGCATTTTAGGGGTGGGGTGGATTGGCGTGGGTTCTGGAGTAGTAAGGATGATGTCTGTTCTTGTCTTTTGGGGAAACTCCTCGGTCTTCTCCCATCCCTCCTCCACCTCTACCCCCACCTCCAACCGCCATAACTGCCTCCTACCACAGCAGCGGCTTCTGGGCATCGGCCTCTTTCTGCTCAAGCTCTTCTATGTGCTCGGGGTGGTACAAGCTTTTAAAAGTCCCAGGCAGTGGGCAGACCACGCACACTCTCCTGGCATCCCCATCCTCTCTCAGGACTTATGGTGCCAGAGCGGATATCGCAGGAGTTTTAATACTGCTGTGGAGTGTCCATAGAGCCCTGCTTTCTGAGCCTCCCATGTCCACCCTGTTCCTGTCCAGGTTCCTGGCTGTCACATTTCTGCACGATGGTGAACAAGTTTGTTTTTCTGATTCTCATAACAAGAAAAGGTTAAGACTAAACTATCTAATCTTCAACCCCATCCAAGATCTGAGGAGGAGAAATGTTGCCTGAATAAAAGGAAATTCAGAGCAAACAGCTTCCAAATCTAAAGAAATGACAGAAATTGTTGGCTACCCTGGGAGTCAGTCAGCAAATATTCCTGTGTCACTGTGGCATCCACCTTCAACTCACTGGGCCAGGAGCTCTGACAACAATCCTTTGAAGCAGGTCACTTGAAGGACTATCCTATTTTTTTTTCCAAAAACTGGGACACAGACTTCCCCATGATCAACTTCTGCACAGTCTGGACAGCTTTCTGGCAGCAGTAGAGGTAAGTGGGTAGTATTTCACCCAATGGTTCTTTAGAGCCCATCATCTTTTTCAGAATAGATTGGGGACACTACCAGGAGTTGAGGTCTCTCCCACTGTGAAAAGCCTTTAACTATTAGGACATCTGAAATGGCAGATTCTTCAGATCTCTAAAGGATTTGAGAACCACTTTTGTATATAATGTCTATCTCAGTGGACAAATGTGGCTTTTTTTCCCCAAGGGATTTACTTCCTACTTAACTTTAAAAACATACACAGGAAGTTAAATAAAGCTTATTTCTGTACCTAACTAAAGCAGTACCTAACATGACTGGAAAACTGATTATTTATAGTTGGAAAGTACTAGCTTGAATTCCTTAATTATCCACGGCAGTGTGCAGTAGTAATTTTATAAAATTAGAATTTTACACCACATTGTGAATAAGTTGCATATACTTATATCTTAAAAATGAATTGAATCATTTATGCAAGTACAATTTTAAATTCTATCATCATTCAAAAATCCATGCCATCCTAAAATATTTGAGACTTGTTATTGCTTTCTAGTATAAATAGAGATACAGTGATCTATGATTTTGTCATTTTAGTCCCTTCTCCTGATTTCCCACAACATTAGACAGAGAATTGAGGAGAGAAAGAGAAAGGAAGAAAGACATCCCTGATTCGAATCTGCTTTACTGTTTCCTCCCTGACCATGGCCAGTAAGAACTTGCAACCAACCCCCTAACTGACAATAATCATCTACAGCCCACGGCAGACAAATAACCACCCATCCACCCTTCCTCTTGAGAATGAGGGGGTCATGTTCCTTTAAGTTGCTTCCCAATGTGTGTGGGGTGACAACATGTTTTGGGGACCTTTCAACAATTGGGACATTTTCCAAATCCTGGGAGATCTTGCAGTTTCCTATGCGTCCAGACCCTGAATGTGGAGGGATTAACTGAAGTCCTGGCTACATTAACAATGAAAAATACAAACACACATTCCTACCATATGAGGAAGGTCACCGGATATCTACCCCTTGAAGTTTGCTCAAAACAATTAGTCAATTAGCTTTTTATTTATCTTCAGGTCACTTCTTAGTAACCAGGCAGAAAAGAGACAGATTGTTTGCCAAAATTATATCAATTGCTTCTAAGCCAGTCACCAATTGAGTTCCTGCCATCCTTTGAAGTTTCATCAGAGAGGCTCTATTTTGCACAGACTCACAATACTTATGTCTCCCATGTGGCAAACTAAAAGAACTGTTAAGATCTCCTTAAATAATTCAACAGTTTTCCCAATCCAAAGTCTCCCACCCTCCTCCAAAAAATCAAGAGATTCCTCACAAACATCTCCACTCACTTCGGTACCAGTTTATATATCAGTCACATTTCTGTTACTGCAGAAAAATACTATGACCAAGAACAACTCAAGGAATACAGTTCTTCACATTGTGGTAACCAACCCCAACTACCAAATTATTTCATTGCTAAGTCATAAATATAAGGTCGCTACTGTTTGAATTGTAATGTAAATAGCATGTATAAAGTATGTCTCATATGTGGTTGTTCCCTGAAGGGCTTGCAACCCACAGGTTGAAAACTGCACTTGTGTGTGGTGGTGGGAGGGGGGGTGGTGAGTTTTTTGTTTTGTTTGTTTGTTTTCCTTTTTCTCAAAACCCAAATGCTGATAAGAACATAGGCCAATATCAGGCTCTTCAATTTTATTCCATTAGGCACTGTGTCTGCTCTCATGATATTAACATGCTGGTTTTTCTTTTTTACTATTCCCCAAAATGAAGGTGAAATCATTAAAGGTGATGCCTCCCGCAGTGCTTTACTGTCTTATTAGTTAGCAGTGTCTGACTGCCCTGCTCAGTTGTGCTTTCATGTGAGTTCTGAGATTTTTTTTTTCATTCCCATGAAGTTCAGCATTGAACATCTGTGACTTATACCTGATTTTAGTGGAAATGCATTAAGATTTTTCTCCAGTTAGGATGCTGTTGGCCTTGTATATTGCCTTTGTATTGTGAAGTTATGTCTTCTCCATATCTCAGCTTCTGCAGGACTTTTTCTTGAATCGCTGTGTGATTTTGCTAAAGAAATTGTCTGCCTCTAGTGCAGTGATCATGTGTTTCCTGTTCTTGGTTTTATGTGGTAAATTGTTTATTCATTTGTATTTGTTGAAACATTCTTGTACCTCTGGAATCAAGCCAGCGTCATCATGGTACCTGATACTTTTGGTATTTTCCTGAATTTTATTTGTCAGTATTTTATTGAGAAATTTTTCACTTAAATGTTCCTTCCAATCTTATTTTCTTTTCTATGTTGCAAAGAGACACCATGAGCAAGGGAACTTATAGAAGAAAGTTTATTGCAGCTTACAGTTTCAAGATCATGAGTCTTTGATTATTATGCTGGGGTACATGGCAGCAGGTAGGACACCATGTTTCTAAAGAACTGGCTGAGATCTTACATCTTATCTGCAAGTTGGACACAGAAAGTGACTGTTAACTATAAATGGTATTGAATTTGGAAACCTCAATGCCCAATCCCATAACATTCCTCCAACAAATCGATATCTTATAATTCTTACCGAACATTTCCACAAACCAGGAATAATCATTCCTATATATGAGTTTATGGGGGCCATTATCATTCAGATCACCATATTCCACTCCCAATTCCTCATAGGTTCTTAAACATATCATAATAAAAAAATACATTAGCTCAGCTTCCAAGACTCCTGTAGTCTTTCGGTCTCTGTACAGTTTATCCACAGTGCTTTATGATACTCCAGGCAGTCCCTTAATTATTCCCCCTACAAAATCAAAAGGCAAATTATACACATCCAATGTGTAATGCCAAAAGTAAATGTTATCATTGCAATGGGAAATTGGGAATGTGGTGAGTAAATTCACGGCATAAACCAAAAAGAGCGCACTCCAAATTTGCTACTTCTGATGAATGACAAAGGGATTAGATGGGTCCACTCCCGTGGCTTTGCTGATTGCAACATAAATCCTAAAACTATGTTGTATCACAGAGATTTGTGGTGCTTGTGTTTTTATTGTCATTCGTTTCTAGGAATTTTAATTTTTCCTTATGGATTTCTCCCTTGGCCCTTTCAGTAGTGTGTTGTTTGTGTTGCTGACTTTCCATGAGTGTGTGCACTGACTGTACTTTCAATTGTGTGATATCAGTTTGATTCCTTTGTGCTCAGATAGAATGCACGACACTACTTCAACCTTCTTATCTTTCCTGAGGGTTGTTCTGTGTCCTAACCCGTAGTCAATTTTGGAGACAGAAGCACAGGCTGATAGAAAATATATGTATAGTTCTGTGTAGTTTGTTAGGTCCATTTGACTGATGATGTCACTGAATTCTGCTCATCCTCTTTTGTTTATTTGCATGTGATCTGTCAACTGGTCAGAATGGACTATTAAAACCAATTACAACCACTGTTATAGCTAATCTGTAGTTTCATATCTATCTGATAGTATGTACTTTTAAAATTAGGAAGCTTGTGTTTAATATGTATTTATTTAGAGTTGTGGTATCTTTTGATAATTGCAAAGTATGAAGTGAATGTCCTTACATGTTGTGGACAGGATTCGTTTGAAATCTATTCTGTCAGCTAGATAGAGAAACTGCATAGAATTGCTATAGGGACCTGTGTCTTAGGTCTGTTTCCCTAGTATATCCTCTACATCTCTCATGATGGTGATCCTGTTTCTGGCTAAATGTATGTCTGTTTACTGGGGAATTGAGTTTAGTGACATGTATTAAATTTTGTCATTTTGTTAATTTTTGTGGTTTTTATTGGCCTCTTTTGATTGACTGTCATAGTTTTGTTACATTATTTCCTGTGTCCTCTGGTATTTTATGCTTCCCTTCAAACTAAAGTATTCCTTTTAGGATCCTCTACAGAGCTGTCTTACTGGTTATACATATTTTGTTAAATTTATTTTTAGTGTGCATTCGTCAGCACAGTAGCTGTGCAGCTGCCTGCCCTCCATGGTATCAGATCTACTTTCCAAACAATAACGCTCAACTCTTACTGACTGTGTAGCATATTGGCTGCTCTTTGTTCCCCTTGGACAGCCCGCAGGACCAGGTGCTCCTCTCCCTTAACCATGGCTGCTGTCCTCTTCCTCTCTCCTCTCCATCACACACGTTCTTCCTTTATTCTCTGGCAGCTTCTTCTTCCTTCTTCCCTCCTCATGATCCTCTCTAGCAAAGCCCTCAAAGCTCCCCTCCCCCATCTCTTGGCTGTGCAGCTGTTGGCTGGTGGCTTCTTTATAAACACAGTTAACTGGGAGCAGGGTCAGGTTTTTTTTTGGATTAACCAGTCTTGAGTTCTACAAATTAGCAGTAAAATACAAGCAGAATTAGGCCACTCCACCACAAGGATTTCTTTTGCTTTGTTTTGTTTTGTTTTAATTTTTCTTTTACCTTTTACTTTATTTTATTTTTGGCTATTTTTTAATCATTAGTTTTTTTATTTATGTATATTTCAAATGTTGTCCCGCTTTCCTGACTCCCCTCATCAAATCTTACATCCCATTTCTGCTCAGCTTTGCCTATGTGACAGTGTTCCCCCACCTACACATATCCATCCCCATCTCACACCTCTAGGATCTCCTTTTGGTGGGACAATAGGCCTCAGGGTAGTCAATGGCCTCCCACCCCATGATGCGACTTAAGTCAGTACTCTTCTACACAGTTACCTAGAACCATAGAGCCATCCTTGCATATACTTTGGCTGGCAGTTTGGTCCCTAGGAGCTGCGGGACTGGTGACAGAGGATCTGGTTAGATATTAAAGACAAATGGTTTCTGCTTTCTCCTCTTTTTTCTGGTTATAGGTGAAATCATGTTTGTTTGCTTCCCTTTTTTGAAATTATTGAGTTGATTAATTTCTTGGTTTTTCTTGTGTATAGTTTAGCTCATTTTCTTGGGGTTTTCCTCATATTATCCTCTGTTGTGCTCTCTTAAAGAAAAATATTGTTTAAATTTGGTTTTGTTGTGAAATATCTTGGTTTCTCTATTTATGGTGATTGAGAATTATGCTGGGTATAGGAGTCTGGGTCTGCAATACATCTGCCCAAATTTTTCTGGCTTTTGGAGTCTCTGTTGAGAAGTCTGGTGTAATTCAGATAGGTCTGAATTTATTTATTACTGGTTATTTATACCCTACCCCTTTTAAAGTTCTTTCTTTGATCTGCGTATTTAGTGTTTTAATTATTATGTGAATGGCAGAGTTTTTTCTGGTACAATTCATTTAGCCTTCTGTAGGCCTCTTGTACAGTTATGGCATTTTCTTCCTTACCTTATGGAAGTTTTCTGCTATAATTTATTGAAGATGTTTACTGGACCTATGAACTGGAAATCTTAATTCTGTTCTATATTTATTATCCTTAGATTTGGACTTTTAATTGTGTCCTGAAATTCATGGATGTTTTGGATTCAATAAACCATACATGTTTATCTGAGATGGGTGTTTTGTGTTTTGTGGGGTGACCTCCTTGATGCCAACTCTTACATTTAGTAGCAGGTTGGATAATGAGACATGGTTAGGAATGGTGACCTCTTGACATAAACTATATGAAAATAGGTAGGTTAATTTATGTGTGTCAAGTATCAGTAGTCTCCTGGGTGGTTTTGGTTCCCAGTTGGCCATGTGCAACAGTTTCAAAAGCCCAGGTTTGATGTTCCTTGGTTTTCCTATGATGATGCACTCAGATATGACAGATATCAACAGAATCCTTGTCAAAGAACTTAATTTATATAATAGACCAAAAATTACTAATTATGTTACAAAATATTTGATCACACTGTGATCTCCAAGAATGTATTATTTACCGATAAACTATTGTGTGGTATAGCATCGCCATGGCACAGACATTTAACACGAGGGTTGGTTGTTTGATGCAAACATGGACTCTAATTTGGTAAGGCTAACCTACCACACACCTTTATTGCAAAGTTAAAACTGCACTTAGGTTCAGAGATGGTCAAGGAAGGACTTGAAAGGAAATGAAGATAACTAAACCAATGGAAAGTCTTTGAGTTGAAGGATTTTTAGAAAGTGTGCAGAGGGAACAGGAATGCTCTTCTGGGAGGTCAGTGAATTAGGAAGGACAGTTGGGAGTTGACTTCTGTATCTGACTCCTGCGACTTCACTGGTAAAAATTAACGTCTGGAATTTTGTGTTGTAAAACAACACATTGGCTCTGCAGCTTTTGGCAAGGGCCATGGACAGAGAGATCACACCAGCTGGGGACAATCTGAAAAGAAGTCAGGTTTTCTTAAGTCACCTGAGAAGTCCTCACGGAGAGAGGAATGAATGGGCAGCACCATAATAGAAGGCCTTAGGATCTCAGATAGTTCTACTCTAGATGCCTTGAAAATAGAAGCAGAAAATGAAAAACTAAATGACTTCACAGGAATTAGCTCAATTCTGAGTATGATTATTTCATATTGGCATTTTATACCTGATTCATTTTTTAAAAAATTAAAAAAAGAGCCTTCTGTTTTAATGCGAGGCTGTCTTAGAATCACAAAATGCTTACAACACCTACATCTAACAGTATCGGGCTCGAGATTCTACTTTTAAATGCATCACCATCGAGAGCTTCCATTTAACCAGCAGGGTCCATGCCAGGCAGACACTGAGCAGGTTGTATGTTCTGTTAATCTCCACAACAACCCAATTCAGCAGAAACACGTCCATTTTACAGATGAAGAAACCACAGCTCAAAGCAAATGAGTATCAGGGTCCCCTCAGTCTCACTGACTGTCACTCAGACCCACATCCTTCTCTGTAAAGGGAAGCCATGGGCCTGATGTGGGCTGTGCAAGCTGACTCTGCTGAGATGATCAATGCTATTCTTGACCCTGGGAGAATTTAAGACAAGGTGACCCACAGACTCCCGGGATAGATTCTGCCTCTGGGTTCTAGGGTGTGACACAGTATCCCTTGCCATGGGTCTCTACTCACATGAGGAGTCTGTTCCCATCTGTCAGCTTCTATGGCAGTGGCTCAAAACACTCCTAGTGGTGCAACCCTTTAATACAGATCTTCATGCTGTGATGGCTCCCACCAGGAAATTATTCCATTGCTACTTCATAACTAATATTGCTACTCTTATATGTGTCATTGCATGCTAAGTATCTGATATGCAAGGTATCTGACATACACTCTCCTAGAAGGGGTCATGACACACAGGTTGAGCAACATTACTCAATAAACTTTTTTTTTCTTTTATAAAGAGAGGCCTTCGTCTCAGAAGGACCTGGACCAGATGCCCTGTAGTAGTGACAAGTTTTAGCAGGCCCAAGGCTGCTTGCCTTAATGACACAGACATTCCTGGCTAAAGGCACAATCTGAAATCACTGTCCCCAGGATATTTCTTACCTCAACCCCCCCCCCCATTACAATGTCTGTCTCCTTGGACATATCTGTCCAGGAAGCCAGTCCCTGTAGTCTCTGATACAGACAGAATGCTAAAGGCAAGAATGCTTTCCCTCTGTTGGCCTACCGTCACTTCTACAGAAGTAAGTTCAAATCCCCGAGTGTAAATGTGTGTCTTTAACATAGTGTGTGAAACTTGAAATCTCATCTGTTTGTGTTAGCAAAAACCTACTCTCACTTCAGATTAACAGCTGACCAACAATTATTTTCAGGAGACCACAGAGGCTGGCCAGGCCTGCAGAGTCAGATCCCCTCCCTGCCTGGGATGATCCCACCCAGGTTGGACTTCAGCTTCACTTATCAGCTGATATCAGAAAAATGTTATCTTAAGATTCTGCAGTCCACGGTCTGGACAAAAGTTGTTAAATGGCTAGTATGGGAGTTTTCTCCAGCTTAAAATCATTCTGGTCTCTTCTCTCCCCTGGACTGCCCTCTGTTCTCTCAGGTCTGTTGGTCCTGGAAAGACCTGGGTTCACCTCAAGGCCTGGGTTGTGGAGGAGGACTTTTTGTTGTGGAAATGAGCATGGATCAAGGATGTAGCCCTACTCTGACTGGGCAATTAAGCTGCAGAAAATCTTCTCCAATGACAGAACTAGGTCATGTGGGAGCCAACACTGTTTCAAAGGGAGAGCTGGTTGCTTTCTCCTGGAAGAAGCACTTGGGGGTTGACTGTCACTTCTGAACCTTCTGTTCTAAGTCACTTCTCAGAAGAAACACTTTGCCTTAAGTCCTCTGTGGGACCCACCCAGCACTGGGGCTGGAGGATCCTATGGTGTTGCAGCTCTGAGCTGGGAGGAGGAGCTAGCACACTGACATGAAGAAGCCTGTTTTCACAGCTGATCTGGATCTGAGGAACAGGTGCTTTTAAAGAAGCATGTGAAAGTATCTCCTGCAGGGGAGCTCACTATGCAGGGAAAGTCACACAGGACAGGGAAAAGTGGCTTCCCAACTTCCACTGGGCAAGAACCAGGGAGGGTATTGGATGGATGATCAGAGAGTTTGAGAAAGGCCTGCACCTCCCTGAGTGTCCTCCCTCAATCATAAGTCCCCCTACTGCCCCAGGGGCACACCTGAGGCTCAGCAAAGCCTGCCACCTGCTGGGGTCCCTCAAACTAAGCAGTGAGTGTAGAACTGTGCAAAACACATCTGGGGATGGGGAGACATAAGTGTCAGCTGGGCCTGTCCTCACTGCCTTTAGACTCTAATGGCAGGGCCGGTGCAGGGAATGGCTACTCCAGATCTCAAATGTCTTGGGCTGAAGAAGTAGGAGATGTCAGAGTCAGGGTCAGGGGCCGGGGCCGGGGCCAGGGCTGGGGACAGGTCAGGGTCAGGGTCAGGGTCAGGGTCAGGCAGAGTCAGGCAGAAAAAATTCAAGTCCCTGCCAGCAGACTGATAGGCTATGGGCATGAAGAAGTGCTGTGGTAGAGAGTGCCCTTGTTCTCTCTGGTTCGGCAAGTAACCAAGGTGTGATGGGAAAAGTTGGGGAACTCACAGACAAATGATTTGACACCAAATCTTCCCTTTGGCAGCATTTAGGAGAAGAAGCTAAGGTCAGGAGAGGTGACACCTTGCCATAAGTTATGTGACAAGAGGGATGGTGAAATGATCCCTTGTGATAAGAATCAAGGTTTCCTCTGTGGCACTTAGGTCTATACTGGCCCTGTGCAACAGCTTCAAGAACCCATTTCTGATTTTCCTTGGGATTCCCGTGATGATGCACTCAGTCAGGATTGGAAACAACCAAAATGGTAGTCAAAGTGCTTCATTTAAAAAATGTAGGGAACACTGCAAACTCATGTTTCAATATATTTGATTACATTGTAAGCCCCAAGATTTGTTATTTACTTAAAAAAATGTACATCTGGTGGTGTAGGTCAGCACTAACACAGACATTTACCTCTAGAGCTTGGTGGTTTTTATTGATAGAGAAATTGCATAGAATCGCCATAGGAACCTGTGTCTTAGGTCTGTTTCCCTAGTATATCCTCTATATCTATCATGATGGTGATCATGTTACTTGCTAAATGTATGTGTGTTTACTGGGGAATTGAGTTTAGTGACGTGCAAATATTATTTAAACCTATGTATTAAATGTTGTCATTTTGTTAATTTTTGTGGTTTTTATTGGATTCTTTTGATTGACTGTTCTAGTTTTATTAAATCATTTCCTGTTTTCTCTAATAGTTTATGCTTCCCTTCAAGCTAAAGTATTCCTTTTAGGATCCTCTACAGAGCTGTCTTACTGGTTATACATATTGTGTTAAATTTATTTTTAGTGTGCATTAGTCAGCACAGTAGCTGGGCAGCTGCCTGCCCTCCATGGTATCAGATCTACTTTCCAAACAATAACGCTCAACTCTTACTGACTGTGTAGCATCTTGGCTGCTCTTTGTTCCCCTTGGACAGCCCTCAGGACCAGGCTCTCCTCTCCCTTAACCATGGCTGCTGTCCTCTTCCTCTCTCCTCTCCATCACACACGTTCTTCCTTTATTCTCTGGCAGCTTCTTCTTCCTTCTTCCCTCCTCATGATCCTCTCTAGCAAAGCCCTCAAAGCTCACCTCCCCCATCTCTCTGCTGTGCAGCTGTTGGCTGTTGGCTTCTTTATGATCACAGTTAACTGGGAGCAGGGTCAGCGTTTGGGGGTTAACCAGTCTTGAGTTCTACAAATTAGCATTAAATAAAAGCAGAATTAGACTAATACACTACAGGGATTTCTTTAGTTTTGTTTTGGTGTAAGTTTTCTTTTATCTTTTCACTTTCTACTTTATTTTAGGCTATTTTTTTTATTAATTGGTTATTTTATTTATTTATATTTCAAATGTTTTCCTGCTTTCCAGACTCCCCTCATCAAATCTTAAATCCCATTTCTGCTCAGCTTTGCCCATATCACAGTGCTCCCCCACCCACACATATCCATTCCCACCTCACAACTCCAGGATCTCCTTTTGGTGGGGCAACAGGCCTCTGTGTAGTCAATGGCCTCTCCCCACATGGATGCCTCTTAAGTCAGTCCTCTTCTACACAGTTACCTAGAACCATAGACCCATCCTTGTATACACTTTTGCTGGCAGTTTTGTTCCTAGGAACTGGGGGATTGGTGACAGAGGGTCTGGTTAGATATTAATGACCAATGGTTGCTGCTGTCTCTTCTTTTTCTGGTTGTAGGTGAAATTATGTTTGGGTGCTTCTCTTCTTATTTTTGAAATTATTGTGAGGTGATTAATTTCTTGTTTTTTCTTGGGTATAGTTTAGCACATTGTCTTGGATTTTTCCTCCTATTATCTTCGGTTATGCTTTCTTAGTTTAAATTTGTATTTGTCATAAAATATCTTGGTTTCTCCATTCATGGTGATTGCGAATTATGCTGGGAATAAGAACCTGGGTCTGCATTACATCTGTCCAGGATTTTTTGGCTCTTTCAGTCTCCGTTGAGCAGTCTGGTGTAATTCAGATAGGTCTGAATTCATTTCTTAGTAGATATTTATACCTTACCCTGTATAATATTCTTTCTTTTATCTGTGTATTTAGTGTTTTAATTATTATGTGAATGGAGCAAATTTTTCTGGTTAAATTAATTTGCGTTCTTTAGGCTTCCTGTACCTTTATGGCCTTTAATTTCTTTACCTTATGGAAGTTTTCTGCTATGATATGTTGAAGATGTTTACTGGACCTATGAACTAGAAATCTCAATTCTCTTCTATGTCTCTTATCCTTGTGTTTGGACTTTTAATTGTGTCCTGAAATCCATGGATGTTTGGATTCAATAAAGCATACATATGTATCTGAGATGGGTGTTTTGTGCTTTGTGGGTGACCTCCTTGACCCCAACTCTTCCACTTAGTAGCACGTTGGATAATGACACATGGTCAGCAATGGTGACTTCTTGCCATAAATTATATGAAAATAGGGAGGTGACTTTATGTGTGTCAAGTATCAGTAGTCTCCTGGGTGGTTTTGGTCCCCGGTTGGCTGTATGCAACATTTTCAAAAGCCCAGGATTTATATTCTTTGGGATTCCCATGGTGAGTCACACAGACATGACAGAAAAAGACCAGAATAAACAGGATAGTACTTGACTTATGTAATAGAGAGAACATTACTAAGTTGTGTTACAAAATATTTGATCACACTGTGATCTCCCTGAATGTATTATTTAATGAAAAACTATTGTGTGGTATAGCATCGCCAGGGCACAGACATTTAATGCAAGAGCTCTTTGTTTACTGTGAACATGGACTTTATTACTGTTCACCTCACCTACCTCACACCTTTACTGCAAAGCTAAAGGGCACTTAGGTCTAGAGCAGATCAAGGCACAACTTGATAGGAAATGAAGATAAGTAGGGCAATGGAAAGTCTTTGAGTTGAAGGATTTTTAAGAAAGTGTGCAGAGGGAGCTACAACGCTCTTCTTCTGGGGGGACAATGAATTAGGAAGGACAATTGGGAGCTTTACTTGAATTCAGCATCTGACTCCTGAGACTTCATTGGTAAAATTGATGTCTGGAAATTTTGTGTTGTAAAACAACACATTGGCTCTGCAGCTTTTGACAAGGCCCATGGACAGAGAGATCACACCAGCTCGGGACAATCTGTAAGGAAATCAGGTTTTCTTTCTTTTTTTTTTTTTTTTTTTTTGGTTCTTTTTTTCGGAGGTGGGGACCGAACCCAGGGCCTTGTGCTTCCTAGGCAAGCGCTCTACCACTGAGCTAAATCCCCAGCCCGAAATCAGGTTTTCTTAAGTCACCTGAGAAGTCCTCAAGGAGAGAGGAATGAATGGGTAGCACCATAAGAGAAGGCTTTAGGATTTCGTATAGTGCTACTCTAGATGCCTTGAAAATAGAAGCAGAGAATGAAAAACTAAATGACTTCACAGGAATTAGCTCAATTCTGAGTACGATTATTTCATATTGGTAGTTTATACTGGATTCATTTTTTAAAAATTTAACATAAGAGCCTTCTGTTTTAATACTAGGCTGTCTTAGCATCACAAAATCCTTACTTACAAACCCTGCCTGGCGCCCGGCATCTAACACTACTGGGCTAGATATTCTACTTTTACCTTCGTCACCATCGACAGCTTCCATTTAACCAGCAGGTGTCCATGCCAGGCAGACACTGAGCAGGTTGTATGTTCTGTTAATCTCCACAACAACCCAATTCAGCAGAAACACGTCCATTTTACAGGTGAAGAAACCACAGCTCAAAGCAAATGAGTATCAGGGTCCCCTCAGTCTCACGGGCTGTCACTCAGACCCACATCCTTCTCTGTAAAGGGAAGCCATGGGCTGATGTGGGCTGTGCAAGCTGACTCTGCTGAGATGATCAATGCTATTCTTGACCCTGGGAGAATTTAAGACAAGGTGACCCACAGACTCCTGGGATAGATTCTATCTCTGGGTTCTAGGGTGGGACACAGTATCACTTGCATGGGTCTCTACTCATCTGAGGAGTCTGTTCCCATCTGTCAGCTTCTATGGCAGTGGTTCAAATCCCTCCTAATGATGTAACCCTTTAATACAGATCTTCATGCTGTGGTGACCCCCATCACAAAATTATTCCATTGCTACTTCATAACTAATATTGCTACTCTTATAAGTTATAATGTGCAAGGTATCTGATATAAATCTTTGTGAGTGGTAGCTCCCCACAGGTTGAGAAACATTGCTTTATATACTTTTTTTTGAGAAGCCTTCATCTGAGGAGGACCTGATGCAGGTGTGAGAGCAGAGACACCCTGATGTAGTGACAAGTTTAGGAGGACCCAGGCTGCTTGCCTTAATGGCAACAGAGATTCCTGGCTGAAGGCACAATCTGAAATCACTGTCCCCAGGACATTTTTTCTTTTTTTTTAAATTTATTTAATACTTAATAATAATTCTTTGGTGTCCAGGCAAACATCCCCCTCCCCCCTCCCCTTCCTTATGGGTGTTCCCCTCCCAACCCTCCCCCATTGCCTCCCTCCCCCCAACCTGTTTTCACAGCTGAGCTAGATCTGAGGAACAGGTGCTTTTAAAGAAGCATGTGAAAGCATCTCCTGTGGAGAGCTCACTATGCAGGGAAAGTCACACAGGACAGGGAAAAGTGGCTTCCCAACTTCCCCAGGGCACTCAAACCAGGGAGGATTGTTGAATTTGTTCATTGTCTATTGTTATATCCCCCTTTTCATTTCTAATTTTGTCAGTTTTGGTATTGTCTCTCTGGTGTGCAGTTTGTTTCAGGAACAGGTTGTGTGTCTGGTGGATATTCTCAACAAAAAAAGAAAAAACAAAAAGAAAAAGGAAACAAAAAAAAAAAAAGCAAGCAAACAAACCAACAAAGAAACAAAAAAACCTACAAACAGCTCGTGGTTCCCTTGACTCTTTGTATTTTTCTCCTTGTTTGTAATTGATTGATTTGATTTGAGCCTTGAACTAATTTCCTGCCATCAAATCCTACCACACACTCTATAAGATGAGGCTTTGCCTCACCTTGGTAAGAGCAGCATGTAATAAATGAAGCTTATGCTGCTCTCTCTAGTGGGGATGACATCACAATCTCACTGCAAACCATGCACAGCGCGGTTGAGGCTGTATTAAAGTAGCCCACGATTTCAGTGCTCCCTGCGTGCCATGAGACAGTAGTAACATGAGTCTCCCTGCACCTGGACAGTTTTCACTAGGGACTACACACACACACACACACACACACACACACACACACACACACAAACGCACACCGCCTTTACTGACATGGTGCACATTCTTTACACACCAAAAATAAAGTGAGCAGTTATGAAACACATCAATAATGGAATCAATGGAGGGAGTTGTGGGGAAGCTGGGGCTTAGAGTTACTTAAAGGCCCTATGCAGGCTCAACTTTTGTTGGAGGAGAAACTTCAAGTGCAATGTGGTTCTTTATTTTCTTTCTCTCTAAGGAACACAGGGTTAGGGTAGGACCTACAGATTTGAGCATGTCGGGTAAGTACAGGGACACTGAATTAAATCCTAGGGATGGAACACAATTAATCTTCTACAAGATTACAGAGCAGCCTGGATGAAGATTCTCAGGTGAAAATGTGGACATCTCAAGGCAGGCACTGGACAATGGCTGTCAGTCTTGACTGAAGACTGGAAATGGTTTGCTATCTCATAGGAAAAGAAGGCCCCTCTGTCTACACTGTACTCTAAGGACAGTTTATTAGGTTAGGCATGACATGAACTATTGTCTCATGTCACAGATGTCAGTACAAAGTATCCAAGGTGTTGTATGCCAATGGTAGCATTAACAGAACAAAGCACACAGTGTCATTAAGACATAAATCATGAGTTTGTGTAGCAAGACCCAGGCCTCTTCCAGGTTCTTAGATAGTAACTGAGAACCTCAAATACGGTAGTGATGTGATAGTGTGGGGGTGAATCTAGTTACAACTACTTTCTATCATGACACAGAGGACACTTTTTGTGTTATGTTCAGCTTATAATGAATGACTAGACCTAAGCATGAGAATAACCAAATTCTACATTGCTTCTCTAGCTGCTGAGCTTTTAAAAGCCCTGGGGTGAAGGCAAGCTTTTGTGGACATTCTGGATTATTCCTTCTGTACTTTAACTCTCTGAGTCACCTCCACACTCAGTAAGTTAGTTCAATTCCATAAATTGGAAATCAGTCACTGGAAAAAATACATTCTCAATACGATCTCAGATTGGCCATGGAAAAAGGGTAGCTTGAACTGTCCCACCTAGGTTCTGGGCTTGCACAGGCCTGCTCTCCAGAAGAAACCTGTGTTCACAGCAGCAGGCTACATTCACTATAGATGTTCTTGAGGTTCCTCCCTAAATGGCTCAGATTAAAATAATTTTCTTGCTAACAATCAAAAAACTGATTATGCCAAGCTGGCCTAGAAGAAGCTAGCTTCTTTTCGGTATTTTATCAGTTGTGCACAATACATATGGTCATCATTGATAACAGTTGAAAGATCTGCTCTTATATGGAAACTAAGTGATGCTGGAGGATGATCCTGACCCACAATGAGGAGTGGGAACACCAGAGCCCTGTACGGATGCCTGGCAACCTAACACGTTGAGCACGCACGGCTCAGTAAGTTCCCTGTGAACACACATCTCCTGAGATCTCTCTATTTAATTGGAGGTGATCCTGTCCACCTAATACAGGACCTCATGTGGAATAACAGAAGCCACCTGCAGGAGCTGTGGTGATGACTCACAGGGTAGAGCATCTGCTGCTCTCTCAGAAGAACCACATGGACCCTAACAATTGGGTAAAGCATGTCAGTGATTATATCATAAAGTGTGTGCCGAGAAAAAGCCACATTATCCACACAAAAGACACTGTCACACTGAGTACCCCTTGGTGACTCTGAATTCACTTATTAGCCCGGGCTCCATGGAACATGCAGAGATCCATCTCTAGCTGTCAGTTCTAAGCCCTCAGGAGGGGACAGAACCCTTGAATAAGAATGATGGTCTTAAGAGTCAAGAGATAGAAATCAATATTTATTCATAATGAATGCATTTTTACAACAAAACAGGATTAAAATGAATGAATAAAAATATTTAAAAATATTGGAAAGTGAAAAACAGTAACAAGAACATATTAATATGAAACAACAAAAAGAAAACTTCAATTAAAATCATAACAAAAATATTTCTAAACAGCATATTCTTAACGAACATTTAGAAGCACAGATGTATTGCTGTTTCTCCTCTAGCACACATAATGAAAGGTGGTCCCCCAAGTTGTCTCTCAAGTGGTGTTTTCTGAAGAAGAAAGTGAGTAAGACCTCAATCAGTCAGGCTGGCTTAGTGTTATATAAATTTAGGGTCTCTAAGAAATGACAAATTAACTCTGAGGAAGAATACTCATCCAAAAAATGTTGTTACCGTTCAGGATGTTTGTCATCAGGGACTCCTGAGAAAGCAACTTATTCTTCAGGAAGCTCTCTTACTGCTGTGTGTCCAATTCCAGCTCTCTTGCACTTTCTGAGACCTGGGAGAGGAAGGCAGTTTTTCAGACACTGATTTGCTGGGGAAATGCAAGGCAGCTGTCAGAATGCTGCCTTCTACCACCTCAGTTCTATTGGACAGTCGACATGGACCTTTTAACTGATATCACTGTTGCTAACTCTGTGGGCAGGGAAAATCTCCAGCAACCGTCACAGTAATGTGGGCTGCCAATATGGGACCCAGACTTATACCAGTGCAAACCAAGAACAGGGCAATGGAAGGGACCTCATTGGGTTGCAGGAAGAAAGGAGATGTCCATATGTCACCAAGGTTAAAGCCAATGAGAAGTACTAATTTGACATTTGCATTTTGTTCTTATCCCGCAAAGGTGCTTCCTACACAAGAAGTCACATGACCACTTGTCATTTGTCAAGAACCAAGAACTTGTTCAAAACTCTACATAGCATCCAATCTATCACGTGCATGTGCAATAATGTGATATGTTATTGATCTGTCACCATTTCTATAATGCAGCTTCAAAAAGAGCAGCAAAATATACTTGCAAAATAATTCAGTTTCTGAAAAGTGGTTGACTTCCCAGAATACTTGTGCATAGGCAGAGCAATGAACAATTCCATTACATGAGGTGGTTGGCTGGTTGTGAGTGTAAATTAGAAAGGTGGTAGGAGAGAGCAAAGATGTATCAAATTGGCAAACTTTATCAGATATTGTTAAGCTAACACAGCTGCTTGTCCCTACCAGATGGTGCTGGGTCTGGACGTTGCTGGTCTTTATCTTTCTTGTTGAAGTCAACCAAATATTTCTGGTTCAGTGCACACTCAAGATGTCCCTCCTTGCTCCCCTGCTTCCGTTGGACCAACTTCTTCCTGCATGTGTTCTCCATCAGGAGCTGGCTGAGCAGGTTTCTGGAAATACAGTCTGCATAGTAAGATCATGCTGCCCCTTTCTCCCATTCCTACTCCCAAGTACCACTAACTCTACCAGGTCCCAGATACCCATGAAGACTTAATAAAATGCATCTTGATACATATAATGCTGCTGCACAAACCACAAAGAGTTAATTCAGGGAAGAATAAATTGTTTGCTTGGCGTGAGCACCAATTAGTGTCCACATCTCTCAAAAAGAACACGGATCTACATCTATCCATGAAAGCCCAATGCATGGGGCAACATCAATTAGTAGTTGGCAAACACCTGCAAAAGAGGTCAGTAGAACCAAGAGAAGGTCATGCTAACCATGTGGTCCACGCACTGAGTGTTGTAAAACCTTGTATGACCACAGAGGCCCAGGTCAGCCTAATAACGTTCTGCTGACTTCAATCAGTGCTGTTCTATCTAGAGCCTTCTGAAGATGCCTAGACAATCCTGGGATGAGTAACAGTCTTTTATGGAACTGAAAACTGAGTCCTGATGACCCTGGCACACTGATGTGTAAACAGCACAAGAGATAGAACCAGAGCTGAAGACCGTCCAATCCAGAACAAAGAAATCAGAAATGGCCATTCCACAGGTGACAGCCTTTCTGACCAGGACTTACCTAGAGAAGGTAATCTCCTTCTTCAGCTTATGGTTGTTCTCATGGATCTCAGTGTTCTCCATCTCTAAGTTGTGCAGAATTGACATGACCGCCTCCTCCATTCTCTCCAGGTCTTCATAATATGGATTTGGCCTGAAGTGTGGCCTGGCCCCAAATGATAGAATACAATGAACATCAGCATTTAGGAAGATATGAACTCAGGGTGGGTCCTGTACTACACCAGTCCTGGAAGGACACCTTCTGAATTCTACATATTGGACCTTCTTCAGCTTCAGAAACATGTTTTTCTGCGTCCACCACACCAGAATCTCGGCATCCAGATGGAGGGTTCCCTGGCTCCCTTTATTCAATCAAGAGGAAATCTGCAGTCCAGCCAGTTGAGCTATCAAGAGCCTAGGCCACACCTCCCCATGCTCCCCCACCCCCAACGCACCCAGAATCCTGTGATTTCCTTTTTCCTGTCCTGATAACAGACCATATATCAACCCAAAATTATAATCTGCACAACGAATACAAATATACAGGCAAACGTGGCCACATAAGCAAAGAACTGTGCTGTTGACAGTGGGGCTCCCAGAACAAAGCATTCGCATCACCATGAAAGTGTTACAGGTAAATACTCAGGCCAAGACATAGACTCCTATATTCCAGGTGTGGAGGGAAATATAAACATATAACGGTTGTGCATATGCATTTGGATGTATGCACACACAGACTCACAGACTGAGACACACCCACAAAAAAAAGAGAAAAGTTAACAGAATCAGAGAAAGAGAAAAACAAATATGGAAACAGAGAGCACTGTGAGAACCAGGAGAAATGCATGCACCATTGCTGTCTCAGAGTGCAAGACACACAGACAATAACAAACAGGCCTGAGCCTGAGACCTTCTAGTCAAGCATTGAGATGAACAGTTTGGGAACAGGCCCCTCGGGCTGCTGCCTGGATCTTCCAGCACTGAGTCCCCTGCCTAGCAAGTACAGAGACTCACCGTAAACTCACTGCAATTACAATCTTGCAAAGCCACCATCTGTCAAGGGCTTTGCAAATGCACACTAGACACTCACTCTCCCTGACTTTATCCCCGAATTCTTCATTCAGACCACAAGATCTGCTTTTCAATAAATTGAAGCAGATGAGTCCATTTTCCATCTTGCTCCTCAGGAAGGGTCAAGGTTCTGAATCTCCTCTATATGGGAGGTGAGGTTTAGCACAGGGTGGTTAGGGAGGCACAGCTTTCTAGAACCCAAAACCTTAATAGGATAAGAAGAAGGTGACCTTGCAGACCCAGGAATGAAACAAGAGCATTTGGAGCAATTCATACCTGTTCTTCATGGATCTCTCTGTCAGAAACCTCAGGCGATCTCTCAGGTCATTTCTCTCCTCGGTAATGAGCTGCAGCTCTTTAATCAGCCTCTCTTTTTCCTTCTTGGCCTGATTCTCACTTGGGGCAGTTTCAGGGGAAGATGTTTCTCTCCCAGCATCTGTAGGTAGAAGAACACAAGTGAACCTGCATGGGGAGAATGCATAGAGTGTACATAGACCACAGTTAGGCCTAAACAGGAGAACAAGCCTGGAACCCAGTGTCACTGCTAGGCGATTGGTCTATCCTTAAGAGGCGTCCTCAGTGGATCTCAGTTCTCCCACTACTCTATAGAGACCAAGAGATGTAAGCAGCCAGGTGTGCCCTATGCCGGACATCAGGTGCTTACATGTACTACGGAGATGGCTTCTCCAGGATTATCATCAACTGAACAGGGTACAGCTTGGTTTCAGGACCATCACCCCTGTGGTTTCAGAACTCAGATGATAAATTCACCATCCACAAAACTTGAGTGATTGGAGACACTCAGATGTCCTACCCTGATACTCTAGGCCAACAACTTTGGATTTAAAACACATTTCCAGGGAGGACATGTTCAACAGACTTATCAATTCCCCTATATGAAATAACAAATGCCCCAGAAATTCCAATAGGTTACAGGATGAATCTTGGTCCACATGTTCCAAACAGTTTTGGTATTTTAGAAAAATGTGTGTAACACACAACCTCTAATATATAAAGCTAATGATGACCCTGCCAGTTAGAAGAAATCAGAGAAGGTCTAAGAACATAAGGTTATTGCCTGGAGCACAATCTCTCCCTGTTACTACTGTCAGATACCCACTGTATTTAAAGAAGCAATGAGAGTGAAATACATTGCTGCCCTGTCTAAACTCAGAAAAGGTGGACCCTCCATGACTCCTGATGGTGTTATTATATCAATGTAACCTAACAAATTCACTGTAAAAGTAAAGGCCAGAAATTCACAGGATAATAGCATTGGCCTTACCATATACTCCCTGTGGGGTTGGGGAAACTAAACTTCCGAAATCCTGACTTTCAGGAATTGTGATATTCATGAAAATTCAATTCCTTTTCCGATGCTCCAGTTGTTGTGGCCCATTGCTAGAAAGGTCAGCTTAAGCCTGCAGCCCCCCTGACAGGGAGCTCAAAATATACTGCCCAGAACTTACTAAACATTCCCCAGAAGTGCTGTCTTTGTCCATCATTACTTTGAGACGAAAGGCCAGATTCCTTCACTCTAGTCTGTCCACAATCGACGTTCCCCCTCCCAAAACGCTTGCGAAGAAGGGAAAACATGACTTAGCTTGTAACCGCCAGACTCAGTATGAGAGAAACTAGGGCACTGGTTGTCACCAAGTTTCTCATATGAGGACTGCAGGAAGTGTTATATGGTAGTCAGTTCTGATTAGACATTTTAGATAGAACAGTACACAGTGACTCTTGATGTGATGGGCCCTATATAAAGCTTTTTGCAATATTGGAATTTTAACAAACCTCATCCAGAACGTACAGAAGAGGTAAGGATGTGATCACCATGTCCTTGCTCTCTATCAGGTTATTTTTCTGTGTCCCTGCTTGTCAGGCATAGAACAGCAACACTCTGAAATAGCTGGTAGACATGGGAAAACGTGGTTAAAACTATAGTTGTGGGTTACACACCTCAACTGTCAAAGGCTAATGCTGTCCTCACAGTCCTTGGAAGCCACTCTTGTAAGCCTATCTATTGGAAAGTGGAAGGAGGTTTATCTGAGCTCAAAGTGAACCTGGCCAGCCAGGGAGAGGGCAACATGGGATACTTGAGACCCTGTCTAAAACCAGCACAGAAACCCACCCTGCATTCAAAGCATCATCCACCAATTCTCGATTATCTACCATTCTCTCCCTACCAGTCGTTCAGTTTGGAATGGTAGAAAAAAAAAAAAAAACTGGGACTGATCTTTCCATTCTAAGGACCTTGATATCTCTTTCCTTAGGTTCACCTTAAGAGTGCATACAAATGGATATCATCATCTGAACATCGTAGTATTATCTACTCTGTATATGTAGCATAATACTGTGCCTATGACAATCTCAAGCTTCCTTGAGTGTTGTTGCCCCATCAAGAAGTGTGATGTACTGAGGCCAATCCCTAGGGATCCTTTCAAGGGATTAGAAGGAAGCCATCAGAGATACTCCACTTCTTTGTCATTAGATTAAATCAAGTTGACACAATGTGAACCTGGTGGGCTATTTAACCATGCATCTTTCTCACAACCCCACCTTTCTGAGTTCAGTCTATGGCAGAATTCATTGCCCACCATCGTAGATATTTCTTTGTGTATTTCCACAAGAGCCAGGTTTCTTTTCTTTTTTTAAAATAGAATTAGTTGTAGTCAATCAACTGTTGCCCTATGTAAGAAATGATTAGTATATATTGTAACTTACCACTCTGTATTTGTGTATACAAGTACATTATTGGAAATCCAGCATTACTGAGGAATTGGAAACCAGTGCTGTGGCCTTGCCTTTCTGTGCCTAGTCCTGGCTCACAGGCAGCAGGGGGCAGACCTTGAGGTCCTCTTTAGGGACAGAGTGTTGGTGAATGTGCACTGAGCAGGCAGAGAAACACAGCTGAGGCAGCTCCTTTCAGGTATCAAACACATCATCTCCTTCCCATCTTAAGGGCTGTTGCTGAGGTCTTGCCCCCATACCTACCTTAATAGCAGCAAATTTGTTACACAGCAGCCAGCTCTTTCCTATTGTTCTGTAATACGGCTCCACATCATGGATGCCAACAAACAAACTAACAAAAAACAAAAAAACCTGACATTGAACTGTGTGGTGCTGGTCACATACCCTGTTATATTCTGTATGTTACGAGGTTTGTTAATCTTAACAAGTTCCCCAACTATGAGCTTCACATAGTACCCATTAGATTCAAGGAAAATAGGAACAATTATGTGTAAAATGACCCAAGTCAGGGCCCATAGACAGCAGCATTTCCAGCACTTGTGCTTTAGCCCATGTGGATTTTGCAATGAGCTGGGCCTAGAAATATCCAGTACACAGTTGTGAGCTGTTGCTCTGGGTGAACTGTATTGGCGTGTGCATTCAATAATCTACACCTATTTAAATGAATTCAGTGTTCCTGTGGTCTGAGTCCAGACCCCTTGACATCAGGTCTTACCTTCTGCAGCACTCGGGAAAAAGGCTAAGTTTAGGAAAGGTGACGTCTTGTCATAAGTTATGGGACAAGAGGGATGGTGAATGATCCCTTGTGATAAGAATCAAGGTTTCCTCTGTGGTATTTAGGTCTATACTGGCCCTGTGCATCAGCTTCAAGGACCCATTTCTGATTTTCTTTGGGGTTCCCGTGATGATGCACTCAGACATGATTGGAAAGAACCAAAACGGTGGTCAGACTTGATTTATAAAATGCAGGCAACATTGCAAACTTATGTTGCAGGATATTTGATTCATATTATCAGCCCCAAGATAGTGTAAAAAAAATTACCTCTGGCAGTTCAGTTCAGCACTAGCACCGATATTTTACCCTAGAACTTTTTTTGGTTGTTTGTTTGTTTTTTGTTTTTGTTTTCGGATGAACAAGTACTTTCTTATTTTGTTGGCCAGCCCTAGCTCTTACTTCTTTGCACAGTCACAGAGAGACCTCAAACATATACTCAGCCAAAGGCAGGGGAATGTAGAAAAGAGCCTAAGGCAATACCACATAATGACATTGAAAGTGGGTGGCCAAAAGGTGTTATAAAATTCACCTCACTTCAGTGAGTGATGACATACCAACCTGGTGGCCTACGATTCTGGAATATTAATCAGAATCCTTTCGTCATATTAGATCTTAATAGAAACAAGGAAGCAGTCCTTTCCTGAAGTATATATTCATCATACGTAAAGAAGATATTACATCCATATACAACTCAGAATAGAATTATCCCCCAAGACCGGAAAGATCTGGCAACATTAATATTAGAAGCTTCTCCTGTGTTACAGTGGTAAGCACAGATAAAGAGGAAGATACGGCTGAACACAAAAGCATCAGGCCAGAGCACTGTTTCTCAGGATGAGTTGCTAGGTGAAGGTAAATAAACCTTACTAAGTTTAATACAGTATTACATACACTGTTGTAAGTAACTGGAGCCGAGGCTATCCCCAAAGGTTTGCCTGTCTGTGAAATCTGATACCCTAACTCAGGTGTCTTCCCTGGCCTCAGTGGGAGAAGGTGCACCAGCCCTACAAAAACTTGATGTGTCTTGGTGGAGGCACACTCTGAGGGATATTCCTCTACTCTCTCAGAGGAGATGGTGTGAGGACATTGGGGAGGAACTGTGGGAGAGAAGTAACAAGAGAAAGGACAGCAATTGGGATGCAAAGTGAATTTAAGCCTATCAGTCACTGCTCTATTGCTGTGAAGAGACACCTTAACTAAGGTAACTAATAAAAGAATCAGTGTGTGCCCATGGCTCCAGGTAGATATGTAGCAGAGGACTAGCTTATCTGGGATCACTGGGACGGGAGAACCTTGTTTCTGAGGAAGCGTCATGGACCATGATATTGGAACTTAGGCCTCTGAGGCGGGAGTGAATTGGTGGGTGGAGGAGCAATCTCATAGGGAGAGGGTGTGGGGGACAGAAGAGAGACTCATGTAGAGGAACATGGAGTGGGAGATAAATTGGAAATGTAGATAAAATAATGAAAGAAAACTAAAAAACATGAGACTATGAGTATCATTCTAATTCAAGCCTCAAATAATAAAAACATAAATGCGAGAGTCGCCTGGTCCTGTTCATGTCATCCTGAATCTTAAAATCTTTTTTCCTCCAAATTCCGTGCCACATGAGGTGCACTGACCTGTCAGCTGCCTGCTTGGATGACAACTGCAGCAGCTTCCCTATGCACTTGCTTTGTAGGAGCACGAAATCTATTGAGCTCCCTTTTCCAAGTTGGAACTTTAATTGGTAAGAGTCTTGCCTTGAGGACACCTTCCACATCTCTACAGTACAGAGGCAGGAGGCTTATCGTTAATAACATTCATCTCCTTAACTATGTCACCCTCCTCTTCAGCACATGACTTTGCTGTGACACTAAACTTCTTAGTGATCTTTTTCCACTCTAAGCTGCACATGGTTTTCATGTGTTTGCCCTGTGTGTTGTTCCTTCTCCTGCAGTCTTGAGGAACAGTGACCAAAAGTAACCAAACCACAGGCTCAAAGCCATGTTAATACTGTATTGTGTACTATTTTCACAGAGTTGCCTGAGATGTAAATGGGACATGGAGAATTCGAACAAAGTTTGAATCTTAGGCCTTTCACTGGGCAGTCCCTCATCTTCTCTAAAATTTAACCCTATTCTTCTACCATTGAGACCCACCTGCTGCTTAGCTCTTTACCCCTCTGCCGTGGTCTGTTCCATATCTCTTTCTGCCCATGTCTACTCTGAATCTCCTGCTTCAGCTTGCCTCTGCCTATGTCCCTCTCTATGCCCGGAAGTTCTGCCCACATACTTCCTGACGCAGCTCTTGGCCATCAGATCTTTATTACATCCAATCGGCAGTGAGACAATACCTGATACATCTCTTAGCTTGTGTTGAGCTGGTGAGAAGGACAAACATCCACAAAATAGCAAACCTGATGATGGGACATAGAAATGACAAGAGAAATCCTGCCAGCACTTAGCTCACTGCCAGTACAGAACTAACAATTGAAAGTTGACACACCTTAGTACAAAGGGAGGTCACCTCAGCATTTCCCCTTTTACTCCAAGAAATACCTTTAATTTAACATTAATAAGCTAGATAAAATAAGAAAACTTATGAGATGCATCAGGTAAGAATTACTGTCACAATATTCTGTCCATTCGTATTTTGCAAAATTGGAGAAGGTACTTCATTATCTAAATTATATTAGTCTAAAATTTTGTACCTAAATCATTTTCTATCACTTTTTAAGCTTTGTATCCCTTATCTATCATAACTTGCATTTATTAACCATAATAAGTCTTCTGAGACCAAATGTACTTTCATTAATTCCAAACAATTTAAGCGTTTATGTCTTTCATCCTTAAAATTTGACACATTTTTTGCGTACAATTTTTTTTTCTTTTTCTTTATTCAACTTCCACACGAAGATTATTTTTGCTCTGATTTAGAGCAGGATGCAAGGGTGGAGTGCAGACCTGAGGGGAGGGCAGATGAATGGAGTTGAGCTGCAGGATGTGAGGTTCACAGAGAATAAATAAGAAGTTAAAAAAAATAAGAAATAAGCACAGTGGGGATGAAGCTGTGAATGCTTGGCATGGGGACGTTTGGCAGTGGACTGGGCATTTTAGGGGTGGGGTGGGATTGGCGTGGGTTCTGGAGTAGTAAGGATGGTGTCTGTTCTTGTCTTTTGGGGAAACTCCTCGGTCTTCTCCCATCCCTTCTCCACCTCTACCCCCACCTCCAACCGCCTTAACTGCCTCCTACCACAGCACAGGCTTCTGGGCATCGGCCTCTTTCTGCTCAAGCTCTTCTATGTGCTCGGGGGTGGTACAAGCTTTTAAAAGTCCCAGGCAGTGGGCAGACCACTAACACTCTCCTGGCATCCCCATCCTCTCTCAGGACTTATGGTGCCAGAGCGGTTATCACAGGAGTTTTGATACTGCTGTGGACTGTCCATAGAGCCCTGCTTTCTGAGCCTCCCATGTCCACCCTGTTCCTGTCCAGGTTCCTGGCTGTCACATTTCTGCACGATGGTGAACAAGTTTGTTTTTCTGATTCTCATAACAAGAAAAGGTTAAGACTAAACTATCTAATCTTCAACCCCATCCCAGATCTGAGGAGGAGAAATGTTGCCTGAATAAAAGGAAATTCAGAGCAAACAGCTTCCAAACCTAAGAAATGACAGAAATTGTTGGCTACCCTGGGAGTCAGACAGCAAATATTCCTGTGTCACTGTGGCATCCACCTTCAACTCACTGGGCCAGGAGCTCTGACAACAATCCTTTGAAGCAGGTCACTTGAAGGACTATCCTATTTTTTTTTCCAAAAACTGGGACACAGACTTCCCCATGATCAACTTCTGCACAGTCTGGACAGCTTTCTGGCAGCAGTAGAGGTAAGTAGGTAGTATTTCACCCAATGGTTCTTTAGATCCCATCATCTTTTTCAGAATAGATTGGGGACACTACCAGGAGTTGAGGTCTCTCCCACTGTGAAAAGCCTTTAACTATTAGGACATCTGAAATGGCAGATTCTTCAGATCTCTAAAGGATTTGAGAACCACCTTTGTATGAAATGTCTATCTCAGTGGACAAATGTGGCTTTTTTCCCAAGGGATTTACTTCCTACTTAACTTTAAAAACATACACAGGAAGTTAAATAAAGCTTATTTCTGTACCTAACTAAAGCAGTACCTAACATGACTGGAAGACTGATTATTTATAGTTGGAAAGTACTAGCTTGAATTCCTTAATTATCCACGGCAGTGTGCAGTAGTAATTTTATAAAATTAGAATTTTACACTACATTGTGAATAAGTTGCATATACTTATATCTTAAAAATGAATTGAATCATTTATGCAAGTACAATTTTAAATTCTATCATCATTCAAAAATCCATGCCATCCTAAAATATTTGAGACTTGTTATTGCTTTCTAGTATAAATAGAGATACAGTGATCTATGATTTTGTCATTTTAGTCCCTTCTCCTGATTTCCCACAACATTAGACAGAGAATTGAGGAGAGAAAGAGAAAGGAAGAAAGACATCCCTGGTTCGAATCTGCTTTACTGTTTCCTCCCTGACCATGGCCAGTAAGAACTTGCAACCAACCCCCTAACTGACAATAATCATCTACAGCCCACGGCAGTCAAATAACCACCCACCCACCCTTCCTCCTGAGAACGAGGGGGTCATGTTTTTTTAAGTTGCTTCCCAATGTGTGTGGGGTGACAACATGTTTTGGGGACCTTACAACAATTGGGATATTTTCCAAATCCTGGGAGATCTTGCAGTTTCATATGTGTCCAGACCCTGAATGTGGAGGGATTAACTGAAGTCCTGGCTACATTAACAATTGAAAATACAAACACACATTCCTACCATATGAGGAAGGTCACTGGATATCTACCCCTTGAAGTTTGCTCAAAACAATTAGTCAATTAGCTTTTTATTTATCTTCAGGTCACTTCTTAGTAAACAGGCAGAAAAGAGACAGATTGTTTGCCAAATTATATCAATTGCTTCTAAGCCACTCACCAATAGAGTTCCTGCCATCCTTTGAAGTTTCATCAGAGAGGCTCTATTTTGCACAGACTCACAATACTTATGTCTCCCATGTGGCAAACTAAAAGAACTGTTAAGATCTCCTTAAATAATTCAACAGTTTTCCCAATCCAAAGTCTCCCACCCTCCTCCAAAAAATCAAGAGATTCCTCACAAACATCTCCACTCACTTCGGTGCCAGTTTATATATCAGTCACATTTCTGTTACTGCAGAAAAATACTATGACCAAGAACAACTCAAGGAATACAGTTCTTCACATTGTGGTAACTTGGGGTTGGTTACCCCAACCCCAACTACCAAATTATTTCATTGCTAAGTCATAAATGTAAGGTGGCTACTGTTTTGAATTGTAATGTAAATATCATGTATAAAGTATGTCTCATATGTGGTTGTTCCCTGAAGGGCTTGCAACCCACAGGTTGAAAACTGCACTTGTGTGTGGTGGTGGGAGGGGGGGTTGGGAGTTTTTTGTTTTGTTTGTTTGTTTTCCTTTTTGTCAAAACCCAAATGCTGATAAGAACATAGGCCAATATCAGGCTCTTCAATTTTATTCCATTAGGCACTGTGTCTGCTCTCATGATATTAACATGCTGGTTTTTCTTTTTTACTATTCCCCAAAATGAAGGTGAAATCATTAAAGGTGATGCCTCCCGCAGTGCTTTACTGTCTTATTAGTTAGCAGTGTCTGACTGCCCTGCTCAGTTGTGCTTTCATGTGAGTTCTGAGATTTTTTTTTCATTCCCATGAAGATCTGTATTGGGATTATAATGGGATGGATTTAAACCTGTAGATGACTCTGGTAGGATTCGATATAATAATATAAATCATACTGATACATGAAAATGAGAGGCCTCTTCATTTTCTGGTTTCTTCAGTTTTTTTTTATTATTCCTAATGATTTCATTTTAACAAGTCTTTACTTCCTTAGATATTACAAGATTTTTATTCTGAATGGGTTTGTTTTCTTGGCTTCTTTCGTCATATTTATTTTTGGTATACAGGAGTTCTATTGATTTTACTGTGATTTTAGTGAATGTGTCCATGAGCCATAGGAGTTTGCTAGTGGTTTCGTAGTGGTCTTTATATATGGATCATATCGCCTGCAAATGAGAATGCTCTGACTGCTTTCTTTCATATTAACATGCCTTTCCATCTCTCTCTTGTCATATTGTTTGGATAAGACTTCACATACTAGTTGAATTAGATGAAAAGAATGAACATCTGTGACTTATTCCTGATTTTAGTGGAAATCCATTATGATTTCCTCCAGTTAGTATGCTGTTGGCCTTGCATATTGCCTTTATAATGTTAAGGTATGTCTTCTCCATATCCCAGATTCTCCAGGACTTTTGCATTAATCACTGTGGGATTTTGCCAAAGAGATTGTCTGCCTCTACTGCAGTGATCATGTGTTTCCTGTTCTTGGTTTTCTGTGGTGAATTGTTTATTCATTTGTATTTGTTGAAACATTCTTGCACCTCTGCAGTCAAGCCAGCTTGATCACGGTACCTGACACTTTTGGTAAATGTCTGAATTTTATTTTCCAGGATATTATTGAGAAATTTTTCACTTAACTGTTCCTTCCAATCTTAGTTTCTTTTCTATGCTGTGAAGAGACACCATGAGCAAGGGAACTTGTAGAAGAAAGAGTTTATTTCAGCTTACAGTTTCAAGGATCATGAGTCTATGAATATTATGCTGGGGTACACGGCAGCAGGTAGGACACCATGTTTCTAGAGAACTGGCTGAGAGCTTACATCTTATGTGCAAGTCGGAGACAGAGAAAGTGTTAACTATAGATGGTGTTGAATTTGGAAACCTCAAAGCCCAATCCCATACACTCCTCCAACAAATCCGTATCTTATAATTCTTCCCGAATATTTCCACTAACCAGCAACAAACATTCATATATGTGAGTTTATGGGGGCCATTATCATTCAAATCACCATATTCCACTCCCAATTCCCCATAGATTCTTAAACATATCATAATAAAAATACATTAGCTCAGCTTCCAAAACCCCTGTAGTCTTTCGGTCTCTACACAGTTTATCCACAGTGCTTTTCGACCCTCCAGGAAGTCCCTTAATTATTCCCCTATGAAATCAAAAGGCAAATTGCATATATCCAATGTGTAATGACAAAAATATGTTATCATTGCAAAGGGAAATTGGGAATGTGGTGAGCCAGTTCAAGGCATTAACCCAACAGGGCACACTCCAGATTCTCTACTTCTGATGCATGACAAAGGGATTAGATGGGTCCACTGCTCTGGCTTTGCTGACTGCAACATAATTCCTAAAACTATGTTGTATCGCATAGATCTGTGGTGGTTGTGTTTTCATTGTCACTCATTTCTAGGAATTTTAATTTTTCCTTATGTGTTTCTCCCTTGGCCCTTTCAGTAGTGTGTTGTTTGTGTTGCTGACCTTCCACGAGAGTGTGTCCTGACTGCACTTTCTATTGTGTGATACCAGTTTGATTCCTTTGTGCTTAGATAGAATGCATGACACTACTTCACCTTTCTTATCTTTCCTGAGGGCTGTTCTGTGTCCTAATCCGTGGTCAATTTTGGAGACAGATCCACAGGCTGATAGAAAATATATGTATAGTTCAGTGTAGTTTGTTAGGTCCATTTGACTGATGATGTCACTGAATTCTGCTCCTTCTCTTTTGTTTATTTGCGTGTGATCTGCCAAGTGGTCAGAATAGACTATTAAAAACAATCACAACCACTATTATAGCTAATGGGTAATTTCAGATCTATGTGATAATTATATATTTAAATTTGTGACTGCTGTGTTTAATATGTATATATTTAGATTGTAGTATCTTTTGGTAATTGCAAAATATGAAATGAATGTCCTTACATCTTCTGGACAGGATTGGTTTGAAATCTATTCTGTCAGCTGGATAGAGAAACTGCATAGAATTGCGATAGGGACCTGTGTCTTAGGTCTGTTTCCCTAGTATATCCTCTACATCTCATGATGGTGATCCTGTTTCTGGCTAAATAATGTCTGTTCACTGGGGAATTGAGTTTAGTGACGTGCAAATATTATTTAAACCTATGTATTTAATTTTGTTAATTTTTGTGGGTTTTATTGTCTTCTTTTGATTGACTGTTCTAGTTTTGTTAAATTATTTCCTGTTTGCTCTGGTATTTTATCCTTCTCTTCAAACTAAAGTATTCCTTTTAGGATCCTCTATAGAGCTCCTTACTGGTTATACATATTTTGTAAATTTATTCATCATATGCCTTAATCAGCACAGTAGCTGTGCAGCTGCCTGCCCTCCATGGTATCAGATCTACTTTCCAAACAATAACGCTCAACTCTTACTGACTGTGTAGCATCTTGGCTGCTCTTTGTTGCACTTGGACAGCCCTCAGGACCAGGCTCTCCTCTCCCTTAACCATGGCTGCTGTCCTCTTCCTCTCTCCTCTCCATCACACATGTTCTTCCTTTATTCTCTGGCAGCTTCTTCCTCCTTCTTCCCTCCTCATGATCCTCTCTAGCAAAGCCCTCAAAGCTCACCTCCCCCATCTCTCTGCTGTGCAGCTGTTGGCTGTTGGCTTCTTTATAATCACAGTTAACTGGGAGCAGGGTCAGTTTTTGGAGGTTAACCAGTCTTGAGTTCTACATATTAGCATTAAAATACAAGCAGAATTAGGCCAATCCACTACAAGGATTTCTTTTGTTTTGTTTTGGTGTAAGTTTTCTTTTACCTTTTCACTTTTTATTTTATTTTTGGCTATTTTTTTATTAATTGGTTATTTTATTTATTTACATTTCAACTGTTGTCCTGCTTTCCACACTCCCATCATCATATCTTACATCCCATTTCTGCTCAGCTTTGCCTATATGACAGTGTTCCCCCACCTACACATATCCATTCCCACCTCACAACTCCAGCATCTACTTTTGTTGGGCAACAGGCCTCAGCGTAGACAATGGCCTCCCGCCACATGGGTGCCACTTAAATCAGTCCCCTTCTACACAGTTACCTAGAACCATAGACCCTGTATATACTTTGGCTGGCAGTTTATTCCCTAGGAGCTGGGGGATTGGTGACAGAGGGTCTGGTTAGATATTAAAGACCAATAGTTGCTGCTTTCTCTTCTTTTTCTGGTTATGGGTGAAATGGTGATTGTGTGCTTCATTTTTTGAAATTATTGAGAGATGATTTATTTCTTGGTTTTTCTTGGGTATAGTTTAGCTCATTGTCTTGGAGTTTCCCTACTACAATCCTCTGTTGTGCTTTCTTAGAGAAAAATATTGTTTAAATTTGGTTTTGTCATGAAATATTTTGGTTTCTCCATTTATGGTGATTGAGAATTATGCTGGGTATAGGATCCTTGGTCCGCATTACATCTGCCCAAGATTTTCTGGCTTTTGGAGTCTCTGTTGAGAAGTCTTGTGTAATTTAGATGAGTCTGAACTTATTTGTTACTGGTTATTTGTACCTTACCCCTTTTAATGATCTTTCTTTGATCTGTGCATTCAGTGTTTTAATTATTATGTTAATGGAGGAATTGTTTCTGGTATGATTAAATTGGCGTTCTGTAGGCTTGTTGTACCTTCATGGCCTTTTCTTCCTTTACCTTATGGATGTTTTCTGCTATGATTTACTGAATATGCTTACTGGACCTGTGAACTGGAAATCTAAATTCTCTTCTATTCTATTATCCTTAGGTTTGGACTTTTAATTCTGTCCTGAAATTCATGGATGTTTTGTATTCAATAAACCATACATGGTTATCTGAGATGGGTATTTTGTGATTTGTGGGGTGATCTCCTTGACCCCAACTGTTACACTTAGCACCACGTTTTATAATGAAACAAGGTCAAGAATGGTGACCTCTTGCCATAAACTATATGAAAAAGGCAGGTGAATTAATGTGTGTCAAGTATCAGTAGATTCCTGGGTGGTTTTTGCTCCGGGTTGGCCATATGCAACAGTTTCAAAAGCCCAAGTTTGATGTTCCTTGGGATTCCCAAGATGATGCACTCAGACCTGACAGACAACACCCAGAATCCTCGTCAAAGAAATTGATTTATAAAATCGAGGGAACGTTACTAAGTCATGTTACAAAATATTTGATCACACTGTGATCTCCAAGAATGTATTATTTACTGAAAAAGTAGTGTGTGGTATAGCAGGGCCATGGCACAGACATTTAAAGCAAGAGTTGTTTATTCATGTAAACATGGACTTAATTACGGTATGGCTCACCTACCACACACATTTATGGCAAAGGTAAAAAGTGCACTTAGGTCCAGCAGATCAAGACACAACGTGAAAGGAAATCTAGATAACTAAACCAATGGAAAGTTTTTGAGTTAAAGGATTTTTAAGAAAGTGTTCAGAGGGAACAGGACTGCTCTTCTTCTGGGAGGTCAGTGAATCAGGAAAGACAGTTGGGAGCTTTACTTGACTTCAGCATCTGACTCCTGAAACTTCATTGGTAAAATTAATGTCTGGAATTTTGGATTGTAAAACAACAGGTTGGCCCTGCAGCTTTGGGCAAGGCCCATGGACAAAGAGATCGCACCTGATGGGAACAATCTTAAAAGCCATCTGATTCTGGTAAGTCACCTGAGAAGTCCTCAAGGAGAGAGGAATGAATGGGTAGCACCATAATAGAAGGCTTTAGGATCTCGGATAGTGCTACTCTAGATGCCTTGGAAATAGAAGCAGAAAATGTAAAGCTAAATGACTTCGCAGGAATTAGCTCATTTCTGATTATGATTTTTTCATATTGGTATTTTATATTTATTCTTTTTTTAAAATTTAAATCAAGAGCCTTAGGTTGTAAGGTGAGGCGGTCTTAGAATCAGAAAATGCTTAGAACACTTGTATGGCGCCCCACAACTAACACTATCTGGCTAGAAATTCTACTTTTAATCTCGTCATCATCGACAGCTTCCATTTAACCAGCAGGGTCCATGCCAGGCAGACACTGAGCAGGTTGTATGTTCTGTTAATCTCCACAACAACCCAATTCAGCAGAAACACCCCCATTTTACAGGTGAAGAAACTACAGCTCAAAGCAAATGAGTGTCAGGGTCCCCTCAGTCTCACTGGCTGTCACTCAGACCCACATCCTTCTCTGTAAAGGGAAGCCATGGGCCTGATGTGGCTGTGCAAGCTGACTCTGCTGAGATGATCAATGCTATTCTTGACCCTGGGAGAATTTAAGACAAGGTGACCCACAGACTCCTGGGATAGATTCTGCCTCTGGGTTCTAGGGTGGGACACAGTATCCCTTGTCGTGGGTCTCTACTCAGCTGAGGAGTCTGCTCCCATCTGTCAGCTTCTATGGCAGTGGTTCTCAACAGTCCTACTGCTGCAACCCTTTAATACAGCTCTTCATACTGTGATGATCCCCTCCATAAAATTATTTCATTGCTACTTCATAAATAATATTGCTACTCTTATGAGTCATAATGTACAAGGTATCTGATATGCAATCTCTGTGAAGCAGTTGCCACCCACAGGTTGAGAAATATTGCTCTATAAACTTTTTTTTTTTAATGAAAGGCTTTCACCTCAGAAGTGCCTGGAGCAGTTGTAAGAGCCCTGAAATACTGACAAGTTTTGGCAAGCCCAAGACTGCTTGCCTTAATGACAACAGAGATTCCTGGCTAAAGGCACAATCTGAAATCACTGTCCCCAGGTCATTTCTTGCCTAAGTTTTCCCTCATTACAATGTCTGTCTGCTTGGACATGTCTGTCCAGGAAGCCAGTCCATGTAGTCTCTGATACAGACAGAATGCTAAAGGCAAGAATGCTTTCCCTCTGTTGGCCCACAGTCATTTCTATAGAAGTAAGTTCAAATCCCCTGTGGATAAATGTGTGTCTCTCACATGGTGTGTGAGACTTGAAATGTCAACCGTTTGAGTTGACAAAAAACAAATTTCACTTCAGATTTACAGCTGACTAAAAATTATTTTTGGGAGAATGCAGAGGGTGGCCAGGCCTGCAGAGTCAGATCCCCTCCCTGCCTGGGATGATCCCACCCTCAGTAGACTTCAGCTTCACCTATAAGGTGTAATCAGAAAAATCTGACCGTAAGATTCTGAAGTCCACAATATGCAAACCCCTAAAGTTGGTAAACGGCCTATATGGGGGTTTTCTCCAGTTTAAACTATTCTGGCTTCTTTTCTCTCTTGTGCTGCAATCTGTTCTCTCAGGTCTGTTGATCCTGGAAGGACCTGGGTTCAAGTCAAGGCCTCGTGGGTGGGGAGGAAGATGTTCTGTTGTGTGAATGAGTATGGATTAAGAATGTAGCCCCACCAACAGATTGGGAAAAGATCTTTACCAATTCTACAACAGATAGAGGGCTTATATCCAAAATATACAAAGAACTCAAGAAGTTAGACCGCAGGGAGTCAAATAACCCTATTAAAAAATGGAGTTCAGAGGTAAACAAAGAATTCACAGCTGAGGAATGCCGAATGGCTGAGAAACACCAAAAGAAATGTTCAACATCTTTAGTCATAAGGGAAATGCAAATCAAAACAACCCTGAGATTTCACCGCACACCAGTGAGAATGGCTAAGATCAAGAACTCAGGTGACAGCAAATGCTGGCCAGGATGTGGAGAAAGAGGAACACTCCTCCAATGTTGGTGGGAGGCAGACTGGTACAACCATTCTGGAAATCAGTTGGAGGTTTCTCAGAAAATTGGATATTGAACTACCTGAGGACTGAGCTATACCTCTCTTGGGCATATACCCAAAAGATGCCCCAACATATAAAAAAGACACGTGCTCCACTATGTTCATAGCAGCCTTACTTATAATAGCCAGAAGCTGGAAAGAACCCAACAGAGGAATGGATACAGAAAATGTGGTACATCTACACAATGGAATATTACTCGGCTATCAAAAACAATGATTTTATGAAATTCATAGGCAAATGGATGGAACTGGAAAATATCATCCAGAGTGAGGTAACCCAATCACAGAAAAACACACATGGTATGCATTCATTGATAAGTGGCTATTAGCCCAAATGCTTGAATTACCCTAGATGCACAGAACACATGAAAATCAAGAAGGATGACCAAAAAGCAAATGCTTCACTCCTTCTTTAAAAGAGGAACAAGAATACCCTTGGCAGGGAATAGAGAGGCAAAGATTAAAACAGAGGCAGAAGGAACACCCATTCAGAGCCTGCTCCACATGTGGCCCATACATATACAGCCACCCAATTAGATAAGATGGATGAAGCAAAGAAGTGCAGGCAGACAGGAGCCGGATGTAGATCGCTCCTGAGAGACACAGCCAGAATACAGCAAATACAGAGGCGAATGCCAGCAGCAAACCACTGAACTGAGAATAGGACCCCCGTTGAAGGAATCTTAGAAAGGACTGAAAGAGCTCAAGGGGGTTAAGACCGCATATGAAAAACAATTCCAACCAACCAGAGCTTCCAGGGACTAAGCCACTACCCAAAGACTGACCCTGGGCTCCAACTGCATACGTAGCAATGAATAGCCTAGTCAGAGCACCAGTGGAAGGGGAAGCCCTTGGTCCTGCCAAGACTGAACCCCCAGTGAACGTGATTGTTGGGGGGAGGGTGGTAATGGTGGGAGGATGGGGAGGGGGACAGCCATATAGAAGAGGGGGGGTTAGGAGGATGTTGGCCAGGGAAACCGGGAAAGAGAATACAATCGAAATGTAAATAAGAAATACTCAAGTTAATAAAGAAAAAAAAAAAAAAAAAGAATGTAGCCCCACTTTGACTGGCCAACTAAGCTCCAGAAAATCTTCCCCAATCACAAAACTGGGCCATGTGGGAGCCTAAACTGTTTAAAGGGGAGAGCTGAGTGCTTTCTCCTGGAAGAAATACTTGGGGGTTGACTGTCACTTGTGAACCTTCTGTGTTAAGTCACTTCTCAGAAGGGAAGCTTTCCTCTAACTCTTCCATGGGACCCACCCAGCACTGGGGCCTGAGGATCCTATGGTGTTGCAGCTCTGAGCTGGGAGGGGTAGCTCTCACCCTGGCATGGAGAAGCCTGTATTCACAGCTGATCTAGATCTGAGGAACAGGGGCTTTTAAAGAAGCATGTGAGAGTATCTCCTGCAGGAGAGCCCAGTCTGCAGGGAAAGTCACACAGGACAGCGAAAAGTGACTTCGCAACAAACACAGGGAATGGGAACCAGGGAGGGCACTGGATGGATGGTCGGAGAGTTTGAGAAAGCCTGCATCTCCCTGAAAGACTTCCCACAACCATAAGTCCCACCACTGTCCCCTTCTCACAGGGGAGGCTCAGCGAAGCCTGCCACCTGCTGGGATCCCTGCAAACTAAAACCGGAGTGGAGAACTGAGGAAAGCACTTTGGTGGAGGGGGAGACACAAGTCTCCAGGGCCAGGTCAGCCTTCTGTCCCTTTGGTTCTCCTCACTTCACAGAGGTGCCTATTGAAAGGTAAAGCTCAAAACACACATTGCACCTCACACAATAATAGTGGGAGATTTCAACACCCCACTCTCATCAATGGACAGATCATGGAAACAGAAATTAAACAGTGATGTCGACAGACTAAGAGAAGTCATGAGCCAAATGGACTTAACGGATATTTATAGAACATTCTATCCTAAAGCAAAAGGATATACCTTCTTCTCAGCTCCTCATGGTACTTTCTCCAAAATTGACCATATAATTGGTCAAAAAACGGGCCTCAACAGGTACAGAAAGATAGAAATAATCCCATGCGTGCTATCGGACCACCACGGCCTAAAACTGGTCTTCAATAACAATAAGGGAAGAATGCCCACATATACGTGGAAATTGAACAATGCTCTACTCAATGATAACCTGGTCAAGGAAGAAATAAAGAAAGAAATTAAAAACTTTTTAGAATTTAATGAAAATGAAGATACAACATACTCAAACTTATGGGACACAATGAAAGCTGTGCTAAGAGGAAAACTCATAGCGCTGAGTGCCTGCAGAAAGAAACAGGAAAGAGCATATGTCAGCAGCTTGACAGCACACCTAAAAGCTCTAGAACAAAAAGAAGCAAATACACCCAGGAGGAGTAGAAGGCATGAAATAATCAAACTCAGAGCTGAAATCAACCAAGTAGAAACAAAAAGGACCATAGAAAGAATCAACAGAACCAAAAGTTGGTTCTTTGAGAAAATCAACAAGATAGATAAACCCTTAGCCAGACTAATGAGAGGACACAAAGAGTGTGTCCAAATTAACAAAATCAGAAATGAAAAGGGAGACATAACTACAGATTCGGAGGAAATTCAAAAAATCATCAGATCTTACTATAAAAACCTATATTCAACAAAATTTGAAAATCTTCAGGAAATGGACAATTTCCTAGACAGATACCAGGTATCGAGGTTAAATCAGGAACAGATAAACCAGTTAAAGAACCCCATAACTCCTAAGGAAATAGAAGCAGTCATTAAAGGTCTCCCAACCAAAAAGAGCCCAGGTCCAGACGGGTTTAGTGCAGAATTCTATCAAACCTTCATAGAAGACCTCATACCAATATTATCCAAACTATTCCACAAAATTGAAACAGATGGAGCCCTACCGAATTCCTTCTACGAAGCCACAATTACTCTTATACCTAAACCACACAAAGACACAACAAAGAAAGAGAACTTCAGACCAATTTCCCTTATGAATATCGACGCAAAAATACTCAATAAAATTCTGGCAAACCGAATTCAAGAGCACATCAAAACAATCATCCACCATGATCAAGTAGGCTTCATCCCAGGCATGCAGGGATGGTTTAATATACGGAAAACCATCAACGTGATCCATCATATAAACAAACTGAAAGAACAGAACCACATGATCATTTCATTAGATGCTGAGAAAGCATTTGACAAAATTCAACACCCCTTCATGATAAAAGTCCTGGAAAGAATAGGAATTCAAGGCCCATACCGAAACATAGTAAAAGCCATATACAGCAAACCAGTTGCTAACATTAAACTAAATGGAGAGAAACTTGAAGCAATCCCACTAAAATCAGGTACTAGACAAGGCTGCCCACTCTCTCCCTACTTATTCAATATAGTTCTTGAAGTTCTAGCCAGAGCAATCAGACAACAAAAGGAGATCAAAGGGATACAGATCGGAAAAGAAGAGGTCAAAATATCACTATTTGCAGATGACATGATAGTATATTTACGTGATCCCAAAAGTTCCACCAGAGAACTACTAAAGCTGATAAACAACTTCAGCAAAGTGGCTGGGTATAAAATTAACTCAAATAAATCAGTTGCCTTCCTCTATACAAAAGAGAAACAAGCCGAGAAAGAAATTAGGGAAACGACACCCTTCATAATAGACCCAAATAATATAAAGTACCTCGGTGTGACTTTAACCAAGCAAGTAAAAGATCTGTACAATAAGAACTTCAAGACACTGAGGAAAGAAATTGAAGAAGACCTCAGAAGATGGAAAGATCTCCCATGCTCATGGATTGGCAGGATTAATATAGTAAAAATGGCCATTTTACCAAAAGCGATCTACAGATTCAATGCAATCCCCATCAAAATACCAATTCAATTCTTCAAAGAGTTAGACAGAACAATTTGCAAATTCATCTGGAATAACAAAAAACCCAGGATAGCTAAAGCTATCCTCAACAATAAAAGAACTTCAGGGGGAATCACTATCCCTGAACTCAAGCAGTATTACAGAGCAATAGTGATAAAAACTGCATGGTATTGGTACAGAGACAGACAGATAGACCAACGGAATAGAATTGAAGACCAAGAAATGAACCCACACACCTATGGTCACTTGATTTTTGACAAAGGAGCCAAAACCATCCAATGGAAAAAAGATAGCATTTTCAGCAAATGGTGCTGGTTCAACTGGAGGGCAACATGTAGAAGAATGCAGATCGATCCATGCTTATCACCCTGTACAAAGCTTAAGTCCAAGTGGATCAAGGACCTCCACATCAAACCAGACACACTCAAACTAATAGAAGAAAAACTAGGGAAGCATCTGGAACACATGGGCACTGGAAAAAATTTCCTGAACAAAACACCAATGGCTCATGCTCTAAGATCAAGAATCGACAAATGGGATCTCATAAAACTGCAAAGCTTCTGTAAGGCAAAGGACACTGTGGTTAGGACAAAATGGCAACCAACAGATTGGGAAAAGATCTTTACCAATCCTACAACAGATAGAGGCCTTATATCCAAAATATACAAAGAACTCAAGAAGTTAGACCGCAGGGAAACAAATAACCCTATTAAAAAATGGGGTTCAGAGCTAAACAAAGAATTCACAGCTGAGGAATGCCGAATGGCTGAGAAATACCTAAAGAAATGTTCAACATCTTTAGTCATAAGGGAAATGCCAATCAAAACAACCCTGAGATTTCACCTCACACCAGTGCGATTGGCTAAGATCAAAAACTCAGGTGACAGCAGATGCTGGCGAGGATGTGGAGAAAGAGGAACACTCCTCCATTGTTGGTGGGATTGCAGACTGGTAAAACCATTCTGGAAATCAGTCTGGAGGTTCCTCAGAAAATTGGACATTGAACTGCCTGAGGATCCAGCTATACCTCTCTTGGGCATATACCCAAAAGATGCCTCAACATATAAAAGAGACACGTGCTACACTATGTTCATCGCAGCCTTATTTATAATAGCCAGAAAATGGAAAGAACCCAGATGCCCTTCAACAGAGGAATGGATACAGAAAATGTGGTACATCTACACAATGGAATATTACTCAGCTATCAAAAACAACGAGTTTATGAAATTCGTAGGCAAATGGTTGGAACTGGAAAATATCATCCTGAGTGAGCTAACCCAATCACAGAAAGACATACATGGTATGCACTCATTGATAAGTGGCTATTAGCCCAAATGCTTGAATTACCCTAGATCCCTAGAACAAACGAAACTCAAGACGGATGATCAAAATGTGAATGCTTCACTCCTTCTTTAAATGAGGAAAAAGAATACCCTTGGCAGGGAAGGGAGAGGCAAAGATTAAAACAGAGTCTGAAGGAACACCCATTCAGAGCCTGCCCCACATGTGGCCCATACATATACAGCCACCCAATTAGACAAGATGGATGAAGCAAAGAAGTGCAGACCGACAGGAGCCGGATGTAGATCGCTCCTGAGAGACACAGCCAGAATACAGCAAATATAGAGGCGAATGCCAGCAGCAAACCACTGAACTGAGAATAGGTCCCCTATTGAAGGAATCAGAGAAAGGACTGGAAGAGCTTGAAGGGGCTCGAGACCCCAAAAGTACAACAATGCCAAGCAACCAGAGCTTCCAGGGACTAAGCCACTACCTAAAGACTATACATGGACTGACCCTGGACTCTGACCCCATAGGTAGCAATGAATATCCTAGTAAGAGCACCAGTGGAAGGGGAAGCCCTGGGTCCTGCTAAGACTGAACCCCCAGTGAACTAGTCTATGGGGGGAGGGCGGCAATGGGGGGAGGGTTGGGAGGGGAACACCCATAAGGAAGAGGAGGGGGGAGGGGGATGTTTGCCCGGAAACCGGGAAAGGGAATAACACTCGAAATGTATATAAGAAATACTCAAGTTAATAAAAAAAAAAAAAAAAAAAAAAAAAAAAAGAAAGGTGAGGCAAGCCGGGATCTCAACAGTCTTTGGCCAAAGAAGTGAGAGCCCACAGGGCAGAGCAAGGCAAAGCAGAGCCAGGCAGAGCAAAGTGAAGCCCTGCCAGTCAGCAAATAGGCCTTGCGCATGTGGGACTGGTGGCAGCAGTGCTTGCCCTTGCTCTCCTGGTGGTGCAGAACACCTGCCTGGATGTGGGGAAACTCACAGTGGCTTGTCCTCCAGCTGCAACTGCCAGTGCTTGGGGAGGGGGAAGTTGAAGATGCTCCCATGATCCTCCGATTTCTGGCCCACTTTGTCCACGGTTGTCCATGTTCAAGGCTGTGGTCAGCCCCGCCAGAAGCCCCGAGGACAGGTAGAGCAAGCACAACTGGCCAGCAACCACCATGGGCATCTGCGGTGGGACCCAGGCCAAGTAGCCACAGAGGCGCACCAGGCAGCCAGGCACCAGCCCCAAGCCTGTGCATACTGAGGCCAATGACACTCCACTAGTCCCTCCCACCATGCACATCCCACCCCTGGTAGGCAAGATCTCTCTGTCCAGGGCTTCCCCCAGACCTCCAACTACCACCAGCTCAATGAGCCTTTACTTAATTCTTGTTAACCATAATGGCTTGTCATAAAAGGTCATTGGGAAAGTCAATGATGAGATGAAAGCCTTAAAAGAAAACTAGAGAGACTTACAGAAATGAAGAAGAAAGCTCTCTTCCCAGTAGGAGCCTGGCAGTCCCAAGCTCAGGGCACCTCATGTCCAGTCTTGAACCCAGCATGCATTGTTGTGGAGAACCTGCCTGCTTAAGGACCTGGCTTCCCACTCATTCTCCTGAGATGATGACTTTAATTCTTTTAATTTTTACTGGTTATTTTCTTCATTTCCATTTCATGTGTTATCCCCTTTTCCAGTTTCCTTTCTCCACAAAGCAGAGTCCAGCTCACAAGCCTGAGCAGCTGCAGCCATAGTGCACCATGGGGGATCCTGGGGCAGACTGTTTCATCACCAAGATCCTGTGGACCCACAGGGGATGCATGACCTTAAAGGAACTGCAGAGTAGGATCAGGCTCCAGAGGCAGAGCTCTATGAGCTGCTGGGCAAGACTGCTTATTCCTATTGGAGACTGGAGATCAGGCAGGGATCATGCTGTAGGTGGCGGCTACTACTGAAGCCTGTGGCTTCAATCTCAAGTGCATCCAGGGACCATGCTACAGATTGCCCAAGCCTCTGCAAGCTCAAACTTCTGGGACAGAGTCATTATGCAAAATCCCAGAGAAACCTCTGCAAATATCCACACCAAGTTTTTAGGAACAGAGCTTCCAGGTCCTGAAGAATCATGAGCTTTCTGGGCTTAACCAAGAGGAGCCGGCCTTCTTCCTGGTACAGGGGGATTCTTTTCTCCTGCAAAAGTTACTACAAAGGAGACAGCCACAAACAGATCTGCTTGAAGCCACAGCCATGCAAGAGAGTCCAAGTCTGTGAGCACTTCACCCAGGCCAACTGCCGTTACCTCAATTGTCTCAGGTCTCATGACCTGTTGGACAGGAAGGTGCTGACCTCCGTGACTGAGCACGGGCTGAGTTCTGATGGGGTCCAGAACATCCAGGACATCTGCAACAACAAACACATTAGGAGGAGACCCACTGGCATGAGAGCTCCCCATGAACATCATAGCAGCAGGGCACACAGAGACAAAAGCAAAAGCAGAGACTGATTCCTTCCAAACAGTCTAGGATTTCTCTCCCATGTCTCATTTTGGCATCTGGTTCACTTTGTCCAGATGTCACCAGCTGTAAGGATTCCCTGGAGGATGTGTCTATAGCTGTCACTCAGGAGGTCAAGAACCTGGGGACCCAGGACTCTGCACAGCTTTCCTTGGTCTCATCTAAGGCTGCTGGTGTCTGAGGACCCAGTCACATGAGAGCAAGCCAGAGGTTTTCTGAGAATGGACATCTGGATGGCTTCTTTTCTAGAAATCCTACTGATTCTTTGTAAGCTCCTGCCTCCTCTGCTGGCTTTCTTCTTGCTGCAGCAAAAAGAGATGAGTCCATGTCCATGAGAACAGGCATGCCTTCTGGACACCGCATGGAGGTCAAGGGAAAGAATGAGGCTCCAGACATCGATTACATCCCATTTTAAATGGTTCTATTGATGGGGTGACAATGGAAGAAGCAACAGACTCAGGAATTCTAGGTAAAAGGAGAAACTCAGGGAAGGAGTTTGGCAATGTTCCTTCTCTTTCAATTCAGTGGAATAATTGAAGCACTATTGTTATTGGGTCTTCATTAAAAGTCTGGTAGAAAGGATGCATTAAAGCCATGTGGCCCTGATTATTATTATTTTTAATTTTTGGAGTGGCAGCCTTTAATGACTGTATCTATTTTCTTATGGGAATTATTCATTACCTTCCCAGATCTGTATTTAACTTGGTATTTGTTATCTGTTAGAAAAATCACCAGTATCAAATAGATTTTTCACTTTTCTGTAGTAAAGGCCTCTGAAGTAAGCCCTAATGATTGTTGAATTCACTCAGTGTCCTTTGTTATATCCCCCTTTTCATTTCTGATTTGGTACTTTAGATATAGGCTCTGTGGTTTGTCTGTCTTGTGGATCTTCTCAAAAAAAAAAAAAAAGCCAGCTCTTGCTTTGCTTGGCTCTTTGTATCATTCTCTTTGTTTGTAATTGATTGATTTTAGTTCTGAGTTTATTTCCTGCCATCAAATCCTACCAGACTCTCTATGGGATGAGGCTTTGCCTCACCTTGGTAACAGCAGCATGTGATACATGAAGCTTTTGCTGCTCTCTGTAGTGGGGACGACGTCACAATTTCACTGAAAACCATGCACAGCCTCGTTTTAGACTGTATTAAAGTAGCCCACGATTTCAGTGCTCCCTGCAAGGTGCCATGAGACAGTAGTAACATGAGTCTGCCTGCACCTCGACAGTTTTCACTAGGGACTTCTGAGTGATTTTATGAAAATTTATAGTGAGTTCATGGATGAACATGCACAAACACAAACGCACACACACACTTTACTGACATGGTGCACATTCTTTCCACACAAAGAAGAAAGTGAGTATTAATGAAAACACACCAATAAAGGAATTGATGGACGAGGTTGTGGGGAAGCTGGGGCTTAGAGTTATTTAAAGGCCCTGTGCAGGCTCTCCTTCTGTTGGAGGCTAAACTTCAAGTGCAATGGGGTTCTTTATTTTCTTTCTGTATAGCACACAGAGCTAGGGTGGAAACTAGTTTTTGAGCATATTTGGCAAGTACTAGAACACTGAATTAATTCCTAGGGCTGGAACCCTATTAATGTTCTACAGAATTACAGGGCAGGCTGGATGAAGACTCTCAGCTGACAATGTGGACATCTCAAGACAGGCACTGGACAATGGCTGACAGACTTGTATGAAGACTGGAAATGTTTGGCTATCTCAGAGGAAAAGAAGGCCCCTCCGACTACACTGTACTCTAAGGACAGTTTATTCAGGTAAGGGATGACATGAACTATTGTCTCATGTCACAGATGTCAGCACAAAATATCCTAGGTATTGTATGCCAATGGTAGCATTAACAGAACAAATCACACAGTGCTGTGAAGATATAGAATATGACTATATGTAGCAAGAACCAGGCCTCTTCTAGTTTCTAAGATCATACCTGAGAACCTCAAATATAGTAATAATGTGATAATGTGGTATAAGTCTAGTTACAACTAGTTTCTATTGTGACACAGATGACTCTTTTTGTGTCATGGTCAGCTTATAATGAATGACTAGACCTAAGCATGAGAATAACCAAATACTACATTGCTTCTCTAGCTGCTGAGCTTTTAAAAGCCCTGGTGTGACAGCAAGCTTTTGTGGACATCTGGATTATTCCTTCTGTACTTTAACTCTCTAAGTCAACCCCACTCTGAGTAAGTCAGTTCCATTCCATAAGTTGGAAATCAGTCAACTGGAAAAAAAAAATACTTTCTCAATACAAACACAGATTGGCCATGGAAAAAGGGCAGCTTGAACTGTCCCACCTAGGTCCTGGGCTTGCACAGGCCTGCTCTCCAAAAGAAACGTGTGTTCACAGCTGCAGGCTGCATTCACTATGGATGCTCTTGAGGTTCCTCCCTAAACTGCTTAGATTAAGATAATTTTGTTGCCATCTATCAAAAGAATTCATTATGCCAAACTGGCCTTTCTTCTGAATCTTCTGTTCTGTGGGCAGGGCAAAATCTCCAGCAACCCTCACAGCAATGTAGGCTGCCAATCTGGGACTCAGAATTATACCAGTGCAAACCAAGAACAGGGCAACTGGAAGAGACCTCATTGGGTTGTAGGAACCTCCTGTTCTGAGTCACTTCTCAGAAGGGGCACTTTGCTCTAACTCCTCCATGAGACCCAACCAGTACTGGGGCTGGAGGCTCCTTAGGTGTGGCAGCTCTGAGCTGGGAGGGGGAGCTGGCACACTGACAGGGAGAAGCCTGTTTTCACAACTGATCTGGATCTGAGGAGCAGGTGCTTTTAAAGAAGCATGTGAGAGTATCTCCTGCAGGAGAGCTCACTCTGCAGGGAAAGTCACACAGGACAGGGAAAAGTGGCTTCCCAATGTCCACAGGTCCTGTGACCCCAGGGAGGGCACCAGATGGTCCAAGAGTTTGAGAAAAGCCTGCATTTGCCTGAAAGACTTCCCTCAACCATAAGTCCCACCACTGTCCCAGACTAACACCTGAGGATCAGCAAAGCCTGCCACCTGCTGGGGTCCCCACAAAATGAACCCAGAATGGAGAACTGCGGGAAAGCACTTCCAGGGAGGGGGAGACACAAGTCTCTGGGGCCAGGCCTGGGGTCTGTCCCTTAGGCTCTCCTCACCTCCATTAGCCTCCTAGTGCAGAGCGCTGCAAGCCGGGATCTCAAAAGTCTTGGGCTGAAGAAGTGGGAGAAGGTAGCAGCAGTGGCGGTGGGGTCGACAGGGGAGTCGAAGACGGAATGGTAGCAACGCAAGCAGCGGCGGCGAGGGCGGAGGCCGGGGGGGGGGGGGGTGGTGAAGGAGAGGACAGGTGTGGGGGGGTCAGGGCGGGGGCAGGGTAGGGGCGAGGGCAGGCTGGGGGCGGGGGTTGGGACGGGTCTGAGTTGAGGGCGGTGGTGGGACTGGGAGGGGGGATGGGTCGGAGGCGTTGTCGAGTGCGGGTGTGAGGCGGGGGCGTGGGCAGGGGCAAGAGCAGGGGCGGGGGCAGGAGCAGGGGCAAGCAGAGCAAAACCCAGCCCTGTCAGCTGGCAGAAAGACTCTGGGGCTGGACAGACTCGCCCTGCAGCTCTATTTTGGGGTGACAATGGAAGAAGCAACAGACTCAGGTATTCTAGGTAAAAAGAGAAACTCAGAGAAGGGGTTTGGCAATGTTCCTTCTCTTTCAAATCAGAGGAATAATTGAAGCACTATTGTTATTAGGTCGTCATTAAACGTCTGGTAGAAAGGCTGCATTAAAGCCTAGTGGCCCTCATATATATTTTTTAATTTTTGTAGTGGCATCGTTTAAATACTATCTATTTTCTTATGAGAATAATCTTATGACTCTTTGTATTATCCTCTTTGTTTGTAATTGAATGATTTTAGTACTAAGTTTATTTCCTGCCATCAAATCATACCAGACTCTCTGTAGGATAAGGCTTTGCCTCATCTTGGTAACAGCAGCATGTGATAAATGAAGCTTTTGCTGCTCTCTCTAGTGGTGATGACGTCACAATCTCTGTGTAAACCATCCACAGCCTGTTTTTAGGCTCTATTATAGTAGACCACCATTTCAGTGTTACCTGCCAGGTGCCATGGGACACTAGTAACACACGTCTGCATGCCCCTCAACAGTTTTCATTACAGTCTTCTAAGTCATTTTATGAAAATTGATAGTGAGTTCATGGATGAACATACACAAACACCTGCACAGAAACACAAACAAACACAAACTCTCTCTCTCTCTCTCTCTCTCTCTCTCTCTCTCTCTCTCTCTCTCTCACACACACACACACACACACTTACTGACATGGTACACATTCTTTGCACACCAAAAATAAAGTGAGCAGTAATGAAAATACACCAATAATGGAGTCGATGAAGGGAGTTATGCAGAAGCTGGGACTTAGAGTTACTTAAAGGCCCTATGCAGGCTCTCCTTTTGTTGGAGGAGAAATTGCAAGTGCAATGTGGTTCTTTATTTTCTATCTCTAAAGCACACAGGCTATGGTGGAATGTAGGGCTTTGAGCATGTTTGGAAAGTACAATCACACTGAATTAAATCCTAGGGCTGGAACCCTATTCTACAGAATCACAGAGCAGCCTGGATGAAGACACTCAGCTGAAAAGGTGGACATCTCAAGACAGGCACTGGACAATGGCTGAAGACTTGTCTGAAGACTGGAAATATTTTGAAAATTCAGAGAGAAAAAAAAGGACCCTCTGACTACACCGTACTCTAAGGACAGTTTATGCAGGTTAGGCATGGCATGAACTATTGTCTCATGTGACAGATGTCAGCACAAAGTATCCAAGGTATTGTATGCCAATGGTAGCATCAACAGAACAAAGCACACAGTGTCATGAAGACATAAATTATGAGTTTGTGTAGCAAGACCCAGGCCTCTTCCAGGTTCTTAGATAGTAACTGAGAACCTCAAATACGGTAGTGATGTGATAGTGTGGGGGTGAATCTAGTTACAACTAGCTTCTATTGTGACACAGATGACTCTTTTTGTGTCATGGTCAGCTTATAATGAATGACTAGACCTAAGCATGAGAATAACCAAATACTACATTGCTTCTCTAGCTGCTGAGCTTTTAAAAGCCCTGGGGTGACAGCAAGCTTTTGTGGACATACTGGATTGGTCCTTGTGTACTTTAACTCTCTGAGTCACCTCCACTCTCAGTAAGTTAGTTCAATTCCATAAATTGGAAATCAGTCACCTGGAAAAAATACATTCTCAATATGATCCCAGATTGGCCATGGAAAAAGGGTAGCTTGAACTGTCCCACCTAGGTTCTGGGCCTGCACAGGCCTGCTCTCCAACAGAAACCTGTGTTCACAGCTGCAGGCTGCATTCACTATGGGTGTCCTTGAGGTTCTTCCCTAAACTGCCTAGATTAAAATAATTTTCATGCTAACAATCAAAAAACTCATTATGCCAATCTGGCCAACAGGAAGCTAATTTCTATTCTGTATTTTGTCAGATGTGCAGAATACATATGGTCATCATTGATAATAGGTGAAAGATCTGCTCTAATATGGACACTAAGTGGTGCTGGAGGATGATCCTGACCCACAATGAGGAGTGGTAACACCAGAGCCCTGTAGGGATGGCTGGCAAGCTAACACATTGAGCATGCACAGCTCAGTAAATTTCCTGTGAATACACATCTCCTGAGATCTCTCTATTTGATTGGAGGTGATCCTGTCCACCTAATACAGTACATGATGTGGAAGGACAAAAGCACCTGCAGGAGCTGTGGTGATGACTCACAGGATAGAGCATCTGCTACTCTCTCAGAAGAACCACATGGACCCTAACAATTGGGTAAAGCATGTCAGTGATTACTTCATAAAGTGTGTGTCCGAGAAACAGCCACATTTTCCACACAAAAGACACTGTCACACTGGGTACCCCTTGGTGACTTTGAATTCACTTATTAGCCCAGGATCCATGGAACATGCAGAGATCCATCTCCACCTGTCAGGTCTAAGTCCACAGGAGGGGACAGAACCCTTGAATAAGAATGATGGTCTTAAGAGTCAAGAGATAGAATTCAATTTTTATTCATAAGGAATTCATTTTTACAACAAAACAGGATTAAAACAAATAAATTAAAATATTTAAAAATATTTGAAAACATAAAAACAGTAACAAGAACATATAAATATGAAACAACAAAAAGAAAATTTCAATTAAAATCATAACAAAAATATTTCTAAACAGCACAATCTTAACGAACATTTAGAAGCACAGATGTATTGCTGTTTCTCCTCTTGCACACATAATGAAAGGAGGTCCCCCAAGTTGTCTCTCAAGTGCTGTTTTCTGAGAAGAAAGTAAGACCTCAATCAGTCAGGCTGGCTTAGTGTTATATAAATTTAGGGTCTCTAAGCAATGACAAATTAACTCTGAGGAAGAATACTCATCCAAAAAATTTGTTACCGTTCAGGATGTTTGTCATCAGGGACTCCTGAGAAAGCAACTTATTCTTCAGGAAGCTCTCTTACTGGTGTCTGTCCAATTCCAGCTCTCTTGCACTTTCTGAGACCTGGGAGAGGAAGGCAGTTTTTCAGACACTGATTTGGTGGTGAAATGCAAGGCAGCTGTCGGAAGGCTGCCTTCTACGATCTCAGTTCTATTGGACAGTCAACATGGACCTTTTAACTGATATCATTGTTGCTACTCTTTGGGAAGGGCAAAATCTCCAGAGAGCCTCAAAGTAATGTGGGCTGCCAATATGGGACCCAGACTTATACCAGTGCAAACCAAGAACAGGGCAATGGAAGGAACCTCATTGGGTTGCAGGAAGAAAGTAGATGTCCATATGTCACCAAGGTTAAAACCAATGACAAGTTCTAATTTGACATTTGCATTTTGTTCTTATCCCGCAAAGGTGCTTCCCACACAAGAAGTCACATGACCACAGAGTGTCATTTGTCAAAGAACCAAGAACTTGTTCAAAACTCTACAGAGCATCCAATCTATCACGTGGATATGCAATGATGAGGTATGTTATTAATCTGTCACCATTTCTATACTGCAGCTTCAAAAAGAGCAGACAAATATACTTGCAAAATAATTCAGTTTCTGAAAAGTGGTTGGCTTCCCAGAATACTTGTGCATAGGCAGAGCAATGAACAATTCCACTACATGAGGAGGTTGGCTGGTTGTGAGTGTAAATTAGAAAGGTGGTAGGAGAGAGCAAAGATGTATCAAATTGGCAAACTTTATCAGATATTTTTAAGCTAACACAGCTGCTCAACCCTACCAGATGATGCTGGGTCTGGACGTTGCTGGTCTTTATCTTTCTTGTTGAAGTCAACCAAATATTTCTGGTTCAGTGCACAATCAAGATGTACCTCCTTGCTCTCCTGCTTCAGTGGGACCAACTTCTTCCTACATGTGTTCTCCATCAGGAGCTGGCTGAGCAGGTTTCTGGAAATATAGTCTGCATAGTAAGATCATGCTGGCCCTTTCCCCCATTCCTACTCCCAAGTACCACTAACTCTACCAGATCCCAGATACCCATGAAGACTTAATAGAATTCATTTCGATACATATAAGGCTGCTGCACAAACCACAAAGAGTAAATTCCGGGAAGAATAAATTGTTTGTTTGGCCCGAGCACCAATTAGTGTCCACATCTCTCAAAAAGAACATGGATCTACAACTATCCATGAAAGCCCAATGCATGGGGGCAACATCAATTAGTAGTGGGCAAACACCCTCAAAGGAGGTCAGTAGAACCAAGAGAAGGTCATGCTAACCATGTGGTCCACACACTGAGTTTTGTAAAACCTGGTATGACACCATAGGTCCAGGTCAGCCTAATAACCTGCTGACTTCAATCAGTGCTGTTCTATCTAGAGCCTTCTGAAGATGCCTAGACAATCCTGGGTTGAGGAACAGTCTTTTGTGGAACTGAAAACTGAGTCCTAATGACCCTGGCACACTGATGTGTAAACAGCACAAGAGATAGAACCAGAGCTGAAGACCGTCCAATCCAGAACAAAGAAAGTCAGAAATGGCCATTCCACAGGTGATAGGCTTTCTGACCAGGACTTACCTAGAGAAGGTAATCTCCTTCTTCAGCTTATGGCTGTTCTCATGGATCTCAGTGTTCTCCATCTCTAAGTTGTGCAGAATTGACATGACCGCCTCCTCCATTCTCTCCAGGTCTTCATAATATGGATTTGGCCTGAAGTGTGGCCTGTCCCAAATGATAGAATACAATGAACATCAGCATTTAGGAATATATGAGCTCAGGGTGGGTCCTGTACTACCCCAGTCCTGGAAGGACACCTTCTGAATTGTACATATTGGATATTCTTCAGCTTCAGAAACGTGTTTTTCTGCGTCCAGGACACCAGAATCTCAGCATCTAGATGGAGGCTTCCCTGGCTCCCTTTGTTCAATCAAGAGGAAATCTGCAGTCAAGCCAGTTAAGCTATCAAGAGCCTAGGCCACACCTCTCCATGCTCCCCGACCCCAACACACCCAGAAACCGGTGATTTCTTTTCTCCTGTTTTGACAAGAGACCACATATCAACACAAAATTATAATCTGCACAAGGAATACAAATGTACAGACAATCGTGGCCACATAGGCAAAGAACTGTGCTGTTGACAGTGGGGCTCCCAGAACAAAGCATTCACATGACCATGAAAGTGTTACAGGTAAATACTCAGGCTAAGACATAGACCCCTAGATTCCAGGTGTGGAGGGAAATATAAACATATAAAAGTTGTGCATATGCATTTGGATGTATGCACACACAGACTCACAGACTGAGACACACCCACAAAAAAAAGAGAAAAGTTAACAGAATCAGAGAAAGAGAAAAACAAATATGGAAACAGAGAGCACTGTGAGAACCAGGAGAAATGCATGCACCATTGCTGTCTCAGAGTGCAAGACACACAGACAATAACAAACAGGCCTGAGCCTGAGACCTTCTAGTCAAGCATTGAGATGAACAGTTTGGGAACAGGCCCCTCAGGCTGCTGCCTGGATCTTCCAGCACTCAGTCCCCTGCCTAGCAAGTACAGAGACTCACCATAAACTCACTGCAATTACAATCTTGCAAAGCCACCAGCTGTCAAGGGCTTTGCAAATGCACACTAGACACTCACTCTCCCTGACTTTATCCCCGAATTCTTCATTCAGACCACAAGATCTGCTTTTCAATAAATTGAAGCAGATGAGTCCATTTTCCATCTTGCTCCTCAGGAAGGGTCAAGGTTCTGAATCTCCTCTATATGGGAGGTGAGGTTTAGCACAGGGTGGTTAGGGAGGCACAGCTTTCTAGAACCCAAAACCTTAATAGGATAAGAAGAAGGTGACCTTGCAGACCCAGGAATGAAACAAGAGCATTTGGAGCGATTCATCCCCGTTCTTCATGGATCTCTCTGTCAGAAACCTCAGGCGATCTCTCAGGTCATTTCTCTCCTCGGTAATGAGCTGCAGCTCTTTAATCAGCTTCTCCTTTTCCTTCTTGGCCTGATTCTCGCTTAGTTCAGTGCCAGGGGATGATGTTTCTCTCCCAGCGTCTGTAGGTAGAAGAACACAAGTGAACCTGCATGGGGAGAATGCATAGAGTGTACATAGACCACAGTTAGGCCTAAACAGGAGAACAAGCCTGGAACCCAGTGTCACTGCTAGGCGATTGGTCTATGCTTAAGAGGCCTCATCAGTGGATCTCAGTTCTCCCACTACTCTATCGAGACCAAGAGATGTAAGCAGCCAGGTGTTCCCTATTCCGGACATCAGGTGCTTACATGGACCACGGAGATGGCTTCTCCAGGATTATCATCAGCTGAACAGGGTACAGCTTGGTTTCAGGACCCTCACCCCTGTGGGTTCGAACTCAGATGATAAATTCACCACCCACAAGACTTGAGTGATTGGAGACACTCAGATGTCCTACCCTGATACTCTAGGCCAACAACTTTGGATTAAAAACACATTTCCATGGAGGACATGGTCAACAGACTTATCAGTTCCCCTATTTGAAATACCAAATGCCCGAGAATTTCCAATAGGTTACAGGATGAATCTTGGTCCACATGTTCCAAATACTTTTGGTATTTTAGAAACATGTTTGTAACACACAACCTCTAATATATAAAGCTAACGATGACCCTGCCAGTTAGAAGAAATCAGAGGAGGTCTAAGAACATAAGGTTATTGCCTGGAGCACAATTCTCCCCCTGTTCCTACTGTCAGATATCCACTGTATTTAAAGAAGCAATGATAGTGAAGTACATTGCTGCCCTGTCTAACACAGAAAAGGAGGACCCTCCATGACTCCTGATGGTGTTATTATACAATGTAACATAACAAATGCACTGTAAAAGTAAAGACCAGAAGTTCACAGAATAATAGCATTGGCCTTACCATATCCTCCCAGTGGGGATGGGGAAACTAAAGTTCTGAAATCCTGACTTTCAGGAATTGTGATATTCATGGAAATTCAATTCCTTTTCAGATGCTCCAGTTGTTGTGGCCCATTGCTAGAAAGGTCAGCTTAAGCCTGCAGCCCCCCTGGCAGGAAGCTCAAAATACACTGCCCAGAACTTACTCAACATTCCCCAGAAGTGCTGTCTTTGTCCATCATTACTTTGAGACGAAAGGCTAGACTCCTTCACTTTAGTCTCTCCAGAATCGACATTCCCCCTCCGAAAATGCTTGCGAAGACGGGAAAACATGTCTTAGCTTGTAACCGCCAGACTCAGACTGAGAGAAACTAGGGCACTGGTCGTCACTACAACACTGGTGACATCACAGAGGATGCCAGAACTCTCTAGGAGACAATAGAATGTCCAAGAAGGGACAGCTGATGTCATGGGGAGCAGACTTTGCCTCCCTGGTAATGTTCTCCCTGTACTGAGCATAAGCTGAGGTGCCCTTTCCAGGAGACTTTCCTGGGGCAGAGCCACTGAGCATCTCCTGCTTCCAAAGCCAAATTTTCCTCAAGGCTTGATTATAAAAACCTTAGTAATTCTTATGCATCTAAATGAATGTTTCCTTCCATATCTTGCCCCAAAATGTCTCATCCTAACTCAAATTGTCCTCATTCACCAATGTTAGCCATTAAAACTTCCGGAGATTTCACACCAGATTGAATATGCAGTCAAAAGTTCTCCTGTCTCATTATGTACAGGTGCTTTATATCACATCAAGAAGTAGTCTGCATGGTAGGTTACAACATGCGTGTGTGTTAGGGGAACACTCATGAAGTCATGTGCTTAGCAATTGACAATTGCCAGAAAATTCCTTAGTTGAAAGAGTTGAAGTCTTTATGGTGCTAGGAACAGTGTGGAGACCAGTTGGCAGAGGAAAGTGCAATATTGGAGCCACCAATGAAGGGAACCTCATGCTGCTTGTGGGGTTCTCATCTCTGCGCTAATGTCGCCAAAGGAGCACTGCTGACAGGCCTTCTATCAAAAAAATAAAATAGTCAAGAGATATAGGGGGTGCAGATAAAGGTGTAGGACGAGGCTATACACATCACTACGTGGATAGAGCAAGGACCCAGCACTTGTGCTCTGGGTCATGGGCTTCCCCACAAACACAAAAGTATCTGTCACAGTAAAAAAATGGATACTGTATTGAGTGCACACACCAACACTGATTGATCAGATCCATACCCCAGATTTTGGGGGCAGATCCATGGCCCCAAATATCTTCCTCTCAACTTATACAGCAACAAATAAGAAAGAAAGAAAAAAGTCAAAAAAAAAAAGCTCAAGCTTCTCATATGAGGATTGCAGGAAGTGTGATCTGGTGGTCAGTTCTGATTAGGCCATTTTAGATAGAACAGTGCACAGTGATGCTTAATGTGATGGGTCCTATATAAAGCTTTCTGCAATATTGGAATTTTAACAAGCCTCATCCAGAACATACAGAACAGGAAAGGATGTGATCACCATGTCCTTGCTCTCTATCAGGTTATTTTTCTGTGTCCGTGATTGTCAGGCATAGACAGCAAAAATCTGAAATAGCTGGTAGACATGGAACAAAGTGGCTATAACAAAACTATAGTTGTGGGTTACACACCTCAACTGTCAAAGGCTAATGCTGTCCTCACAGTCCCTGGAGGCCACTCTTGTAAGACTGTCTACTGGAAAGTAGAAGCAGGTTTATCTGAGCTCAAAGTGAACCTGGCCAGCTAGGAAGAGGGCAACATGGGATACTTGAGACCCTGTCTAAACCAGCACAGAAACCCACCCTGCATTCAAAGCATCATCCACCAATTCTCGATTATCTACCATTCTCTCCCTACCAGTCTTTCAGACTGGAACTGTAGAAAAGAACTGGAAATGATCTTCCTATTCTGAAGACCTTGATCTCTCTTACCTTAGGTGTACATTAAGAACTCATGCAAATGGGTATGACCATCTGAACATCTTAGTATCACCTACTCAGTATATCTAGCATAATACTGTGCCTATGGCAATCTCAAGTTTCCTTGAGTTTCGCTGACCCAGCAAGAAGTATGAAGTACTGAGGTCAAACCCCAGTGATCCTTTCAAGGGTTTAGAAGAAAGCCATCAGAGAAACTCCACTTCTTTGTCCTTAGATTAAATCAAGCTGATACAATGTGAACCTGGTGGGCTATTTAACCATGCATCTTTCTGCCATCCCCACCTTTCTGAATTCAGTCCATGTGAACCTGCATGGGGAGAATGCATAGAGTGTATGTACATAGACCACAATGAGGCCTAAACAGGACAACAAGCCTGGAATCCAGTGTCACTGCAAGGAGTTTGGTCTATGCTTAAGAGACCTCCTCAGTGGGTCTCAGTTCTCCCACTACTCTATAGAGACCAAGAGATGTAAGCAGCCAAGTGTTCCCTATGCCTGCTGACACACGCAATAAATGCAGTAAATTTTAATTTTTGTTCAGTTGTTCAGTAACTTACATATTGCTGTGGAAGTGATGGGGTTTAATGATCAGCATTGCATTTAACAATGCATAACCAATCATCCCTCCTAGAATGACTGTATATAGAGAAAGAAAATTTATTAGAATGGTGTATAGGCTGTGGTACAGCTAATTCAACAAGGAATGGAAGGTCCAAATTGCAGTAGTTGCCCCTGTTGAAGCCAATCCCCCTAGCATAGCTGTAGCCATTTTGTTCCATGCCTGCCAGATAGTTCATATTCTTGCTGTACTATGTCTGTCTGTCATGATTGTCTGAAAATAATTTAACTCAGAGCAGGGTCAGGAATGATCACATAACTTGTGTATGTTTTTTTTTATTGGTTATTTTGTTTATTTGCATTTCAAATGTTAACCCCCTTTCCAGTTTCCCCTACAATAACCCTGCATTCCACCCCCTTCCCCAGCCTCCTCGAGGGTGCTCCCCCACCCACCCATTCCGGAACCACTGGAAGGAAGTTCTTTATGTTGTGAGGTTTCTTAATCTTAAATTTCATAATTATAAGCTTCATGTAGGACCAATAAAATTAAAGGTCAATATGAGGGCTGCAGTGATGGCTCCATGGTTAAGAGCACTGACTGCTCTTCCGGAGGTCCTGAGTTCAAATCCCAGCAACCACGTGGTGGCTCACAACCATCTGTAATGAGACCTGATGCCCTCTTCTGGTGTGTCTGCAGACAGCTACAGTGTACTTATATATAAATAAATAAATCTTTAAACAGATAAAAAGTCAGTATGAACCTTTGTTGTCTAAAATGGCTTGAGTCAGGGCTGACAACCAGACAGCCCTTCCAGCACCTGCCTATGACCTCACAGTTTTAGTCTTTATAAACTGACATAGAAAAATGTCCAGGGTCGTAGCCTGACAAATTCTCAGCTATGTCTCTGATGATCAGTCTTAGGGTGGGCATTCAATAAACCATCCCTGTCTAAGTGAGGTCAGAGTTTGTGTGGTTTATGGGGCAACCCCTGGACTCCAACGGTTTTGTCCATAAGGCTGGATATTTAAGCTGGTCTTCAGTACATGCAGTAATCCTGAAGAAGTAGGCGAATTAATAAAGCAAACTTCCTTCTTCCATGTCCTTGATATGAGCCAGCAGAAGGTGTGGTCTAAACAACAACCAATGGATTGGGTAAAGATCTTTACCAATCCTACAACAGATAGAGGGCTTATATCCAAAATATACAAAGAACTCAAGAAGTTAGACCTCACGGAGACAAATAACACTATTTAAAAAATGGGGCTCAGAGCTAAACAAAGAATTCACAGCTGAGGAATGCCGAATGGCTGAGAAACACCGAAAGAAATGTTCAACATCTTTAGACACAAGGGAAATGCAAATCAAAACAACCCTGAGATTTCACCTCACACCAGTCAGAATGGCTAAGATCAAAAACTAAGGTGACAGCAAATGCTGGCAAGGATGTGGAGAAAGAGGAACACTCCTCCATTGTTGGTGGGATTGCAGACTGGTACAACCATTCTGGAAATCAGTCTGGAGATTCCTCAGAAAATTGGACATTGAACTACCTGAGGATCCAGCTATACCTCTCTTGGGCATATAACCAAAAGATGCCCCAACATATAACAAAGACACATGCTCCACTATGTTCATAGCAGCCTTATTTATAATAGCTAGAAGCTGGAAAGAACCCAGATGCCCTTCAACAGAGGAATGGATACAGAAAATGTGGTACATCTACACAATGGAATATTACTCAGCTATCAAAAACAATGACTTTATGAAATTCATAGGCAAATGGATGGAACTGGAAAATATCATCCTGAGTGAGGTAACCCAATCACAGAAAAGCACACATGGTATGCACTCATTGATAAGTGGATATTAGCACAAATGCTTGAATTACCCCAGATGCACAGAACACATGAAAATCAAGAAGGATGACCAAAATGGAATGCTTTACTCCTTCTTTAAAAGGGGAACAAGAATACCCTTGGCAGGGAATAGGGAGGCAAAGTTTAGAACAGAGGCAGAAGGAACACCCATTCAGAGCCTGCCCCACATGTGGCCCATACCTATACAGATATTAGATAAGATGGATGAAGCAAAGAAGTGCAAGCCGACAGGAACTGGATGTAGATCTCTCCTGAGAGACACAGCCAGAATACGGCAAATATGTAGCTGAATGCCATCATTAAACCACTGATCTGAGAACCGGGCCCCCGTTGAAGTAATCAGAGAAAGGACTGGAAGAGCTTGAAGGGGGTTAAGACCCCATACGAACAACAATTCCAACCAACCAGAGCTTCCAGGGACTAAGCCACTACCCAAAGACTATACATGGACTGACCCTGGACTCCAAGTTCATACGTACCAATGAATAGCCTAGTAAGAGCACCAGTGGAAGGGGAAACCCTTGGTCCTGCCAAGACTGAACCCCCAGTGAACATGATTGTTGGGGGGAGGGCGGTAATGGGGGAAGGATGGGGAGGGGAACACACAAATAGAAGGGGAGGGGAAAGGGTTGAGGGATGTTGGCCTGGAAATCGGGAAGGGGAATAACAATCGAAATGTAAATAAGAAATACTCAAGTTAATAAAGATGAAAAAAATAAAAAGAAAAAAGAAGGTGTGGTCCACATTAGAGGTGGGCCTTTCCATCTCAAAAGATCTGAATTAAAGATTTATCTTCTGATCTCCAAGATTTGGATTACAAGTAGGTCTTCTTGCTTCAGAAAATTTAATTAAGAAAAAAAATACAATGGTGCTTATGCCTTTAGCCTCAGCATCCAGGAGGTAGAGGCAGGTGGATCTCTGAGTTCAAGGCCAGCCTGGTCTACAAAATGAATTCCAGGACAGCCAGAGCTACACAGGGAAACCCTGTCTCAAAAAAAAACAAAGAAGAGGAGGAGGACCAAGAGGAGGGGGTTGAAGAGAGGAAAACAGAAAGAAGGAAGGAGAGAGAGTAAGAGAGAGAGAGACAGAGAGAGAGAGAGACAGAGAGAGAGAGAGAGAGAGAGAGAGAGAGAGAGAAAGATCTCCCCCTTGGGCATCAAGCCATTTGGCATTATTTAATTCCAGGTACACTCAAGTTGACAGCCAAGAACAGCAATCACATTACCCGTGGTTGTGATCTCACCCTGGTAGGCTCCTGAGTAGGAGGCTGAAGCAGGAGAATTGCCATAAGTCTGATGCCAGCATGAACTACACACATGTTCCAAGCCAAGCCAATCTTGGCTACAATTTGAGATTCTGTCTGAAAAATATGAAAGAGAAAGAAAACATAATTTCCTAGAGCAGTGTTTCTCAACCTTCATATGGCCTCAACCCTTTAGAACAGTTCCTCATGCTGTGGTGACCCCAACTACAAAATTATTTTGTCGCTACTTCACAACTGTAAATTTGCTACTGTAATGAATCTTTATTGTAGTGTAAACTATCTGATAGGAGACCCTGTGTGGGTCACGACCCCCAGGCTGAGGGCCTTTGCCCTAGAGGTGGTCTTGACCTAGTTCATATAGTTCATATTATAATGGGCTCTCTCAGTGTTTGAAGGTCAAGTATATTCACTTGTAACATCAAAACTTAAAAATTCAGTTGACCTGCTGGCTGGTATGGTCTGACATCCCCCAGAATGCCTTTGCCATTTTGTTCCATGTCTGCCAGCCATTTCATATTGTTGCTGTAACACGCCTGCCGTCACTGACGAGGAGAAGGGACTTGGCTCAAGGACATGCTGACCACACACCTTGCTTTGTTCTGAATGTTCTGTATGCGGTTTGCTAATCTTGAGAAATTCTACACCTGAAGGAGTGGTTCCCTGAAGTGGACACAGGTGAAAGGCTAAGGCAGATGTGTGAAGGAACGTTTCACTGAAGCAGACACAGGTAAAAGGATGTTCTGCTAAAGCACGCATGTGAAGGGACACGTGATGAAGGGTTCTGCACTAAGGACACACATGCATTGGTCTGCCTTGCATTCTGTAATTGAGCTTCATTTGTTGGGACTTCATAGAACCACAGCAAAAACCCTTCTGGTGGGCTGTGTAGTTTCTCACTGTTTCCTTGGACTCGGGCTGATGGGCAGAGTGATGTCAGCTGAGACAGACACATGTGCTGACACAGGACACACGCTAAGGCCAGGCCCATGGAGGACACGGATATTGAGAGGGAGTTTGGATGGAGTTATGCTTGCGTAGCTTATTGGTCTGGGGTCTCTGCTGATCTCTGCTCGCCTGAGAGCTGCTCTTACTACTGTGTAGCATCTTGGCTGCTCTTTGTTCCCCTTGGACAGCCCTCAGGACCAGGCACTCCTCTCCCTTAACCATGGCTGCTGTCCTCTTCCTCTCTCCTCTTCATCACACATGTTCTTCCTTTATTCTCTGGCAGCTTCTTCTTCCTTCTTCCCTCCTCATGATCCTCTCTAGCAAAGCCCTCAAAGCTCACCTCCCCCATCTCTCTGCTGTGCTGCTGTTGGCTGTTGGCTTCTTTATAATCACAGTTAACTGGGAGCAGGGTCAGTTATTTGGGGTTAACCAGTCTTGAGTTCTACAAATTAGCATTAAAATACAAGCAGCATTAGGCCAATACACTACAGGGATTTTTGTTTGTTTGTTTGGTTGGTTTGGTTTAATTTTTATTTACCTTTTTACTTGTTATTTTGTTTTTGGCTATTTATTATTAATCGGTTATTTTATTTATTTACATTTCAAATATTGTCCTACTTTCCACACTCCCCTCATCATACCTTACATTCCATTTCTGCTCAGCTTTGCCTATGTGACAGTGCTCCTGCACCCACACATATCCATCCCCACCTCACTCCTCTAGGATCTGTGTTTGGTGGGGCAATAGGCCTCACCTTTAACCATAGAGCATCCTTGCATACACTTTGGCTGGCAGTTTGGCCCCTAGGAGCTTGGGGATTAGGGAAAGACGATCTGATCAGATATTAAAGCCAATGATTGCTGCATTTTCTTCTTTTTCTGGTTGTAGGTGAAATTATGTTTGTGTGCTTCTCTTTTTTGAAATTATTGAGAGATGATTAATTTCTTGGTTTTTCTTGGTTATAGTTTAGCTCATTGTCTTGGAGTTTTCCTCCTATTATCCTCTGTTGTGCTTTCTTAGAGAAAAGTATTGTTTATATTTGGTTTTGTAGGGTTGGGTATTTAGCTGAGTGGTAGAACGCTTGCCTGGCAAGCTCAAGGCCCTTGGCTCGGTCCTCCGCTCCGGAAAAAAAATTATTCATTAAATTTGGTTTTGACAAGAAATATCTTGGTTTCTCCATTTATGGTGGTTGAGGATTATGCTGGATATAGGAGCCTGCGTCTGCATTACATCTGCCCAAGATTTTCTGACCTTTAGAGTCTCTGTTGTGAAGTCTGGTGTAATTCAGATACGTCTGAATTTTTTTGTTACTGGATATTTATACTGAAAGAACCCCAAATTTGGGGAGACTCTTGCTCCAGTCTCGGGATGGCGTGCCCCAGGAAACACGAGTAGCCGATCTTGATGTAACAACAAGAGGTAGCTTTATTAAAGAGATCTCGGGCCGACATGTATCTCATGGAGCCGACCTTGAGCCTCTAAAGGCAGGGGTTTATATAGGGAAAGCCAGGGGATTTCGCGTGGTTACACATGATTGGCTGATTCAAATGGTGCACAGTTACTTTTGTCGCGGAGTTACATCAGCAGAGAATACGTGTAATCTAGCATCTCAGCAATGTGTGTAGGGTGACTCATCTCACTCAGCAGGGGGTGGACTAATCCTCAGGGAGTGAAGGAAGGGGAAAGGGTGGCTTCAGATGGCCAGTGTCCTTGGGGGCTGATAGCCGGGTCAGTGAACCCTATCTCAAAATCTCTTAGGCATGTCAGGACTTTGTTTGTGACTGACTTTTTGAAATTTAACTCTTCAATACCTTACACCTATTAATGTTCTTTCTTTGATCTGTGCATTTAGTGTTTTAATTATTGTGTGAATGCAGGAATTCTTTCTGGTATAATTAATTTGATGTTCTGTAAGCTTGTTGTACCTTTATGGTCTTTTCTTTCTTTACCTTATGGAAGTTTTCTGCTATGATTTGTTGAAGGTGTTTACTGGACCTATGAACTAGAAATCTTAATTCTCTTCACTATCTATTATCCTTAGGTTTCAACATTTAATTGTGTCCTGAAATTCATTGATGTTTAGATTCAATGAACCATACATGTTTATCTGAGATGGGTGTTTATGCTTTGTGGGTGACCTCCTTTACCCCAACTGTTCTATTTAGTAGCACGTTGGATAATGAGACATGGTCAGCAATGGTGACCTCTTCCCATAAACTATATGAAAATAGGGAGGGGAATTGATGTGTGTCAAGTATCAGTAGTCTCCTGGGTGGTTTTGATTCCCAGTTGGCCACATGCAACAGTTTCAAAAGCCCAGGTTTGATGTTCCTTGGGATTCCCATGATGATGTACTCAGATATGACAGAAAAAGACCAGAATACACATGTGAGAACTTGATTTCTATAATAGAGAGAACATTACTAAGTTATGTTACAAAATATTAGATCACACGGTGATCTCTATGAATGTATTATTTAGTGAAAAACTAGTGTGTGGTATAGCATTGCCATGGCACAGACATTTAAAGAAAAAGTTGTTTGTTTACTGCAAACATGGACTTTATTACCATATGACTCACCTACTACACACCTTCATTGCAAAGGTAAAACGTGCACTTAGGTCCAGAGGAGATCAAGGCATATCTTGAAAGGCAATGAAGATGACTAATGCAATGGAAAGTCTTTGAATTGAAGGATTTTTAAGAAAGTGTGCAGAGGGAACAAGAATGCTCTTCTTCTGAGAGGTCAGTGAATTAGGAAGGATAGTTGGGAGCTTTACTTGACTTCAGCATCTGATTCCTGAGACTTCATTGGTAAACTTAATGTCTGGAATTTTGTGTTGTAAAACAACACATTGGCTCTGCAGCTTTTGGGAAGGCCCATGGACAGAGAGATCACACCCGCTGGGAACCATTTGTGTGGCCATCACATTTTGGAAAGACACTTGAGAAGTCCTCAAGGAGAAAATAATGAAAAACTAAATGTCTTCACAGGAATTACCTCAATTCTGACTATGATTTTTTCATATTAGTAATTTATACTTGATTCTTTTTTTTTTAATTTAAAACAAGAGCCTTCGGTTTTAATCTGTGGTGGTCGTAGAGTCACAAAATGCTTACAATACCTGTATGGCACCGGTGTCATCTCCATCTCCGTCCTGCAGATAGGAGAGACACCACAAAGTTCTTCTCAAAGCAGTTTATTCAGGAACCTTTCTTTCTGCATGCAAGCAGCAGTCTCCTACCCCCAAGGACACTCCCTACAAAAAAACCAGTAACCACGCCCCATCAGTGCAGTCTACATAGTCTCAGTTCATAGGTCCACGCCAAATGGCCTGATCTTGTGTCATGGTGCGCCTGCGCAGTTCTCACGATGGGCGTGGCTTACTTTTGGATGTATGAGGAAGTCAGGTGCTAGTCATAAGACTTGGCAGCAGTCCCGGGCGCCATCTTGGGATTGCCGCCACACCTGCTCCCCACAACCCGGGATCTAACACTATGGGGTTAGAGATTCTTCTTTTAAATGCATCACCATGGACAACTTCCATTTAACCAGCAGGTGTCCATGCCAGGCAGACACTGAGCAGGTTGTATGTTCTGTTAATCTCCACAACAACCCAATTCAGCAGAAACACCCCCATTTTACAGGTGAAGAAACCACAGCTCAAAGCAAATGAGTGTCAGGGTCCCATCAGTCTCACTGGCTGTCACTCAGACCCACATCCTTCTCTGTAAAGGGAAGCCATGGGCCTGATGTGGCTGTGCAAGCTGACTCTGCTGAGATGATCAATGCTATTCTTGACCCTGGGAGAATTTAAGACAAGGTGACCCACAGACTCCTGTGATAGATTCTATCTCTGGGTTCTAGGGTGGGACACAGTATCACTTGCATGGGTCTCTACTCATCTGAGGAGTCTGTTCCCATCTGTCAGCTTCTATGGCAGTGGTTCAAATCCCTCCTAATGATGTAACCCTTTAATACAGATCTTCATGCTGTGGTCACCCCCACCATAAAATTATTTCATTGCGACTTTGTAACTAATATTGCTGTTCTTGTAAGTCATAATATGCAACTTATCTGATAGGCAAAGTATCAGAAAAAAAGGGCCTGGGAAGGGGTCTCGACCCACAGGTTGAGAAACATTGCTCTGTGAAATACTTTTTTTTTTTTTTTTTTATTAACTTGAGTATTTTTTATATACATTTCGAGTGTTATTCCCTTTCCCGGTTTCCGGGCAAACACCCCCCTCCCCCCTCCCCTTCCTTATGGGTGTTCCCCTCCCAACCCTCCCCCCATTGCCGCCCTCCCCCCAACAGTCTAGTTCACTGGGGGTTCAGTCTTAGCAGGACCCAGGGCTTCCCCTTCCACTGGTGCTCTTACTAGGATATTCATTGCTACCTATGGGGTCAGAGTCCAGGGTCAGTCCATGTATAGTCTTTAGGTAGTGGCTTAGTCCCTGGAAGCTCTGGTTGCTTGGCATTGTTGTACTTTTGGGGTCTCGAGCCCCTTCAAGCTCTTCCAGTTCTTTCTCTGATTCCTTCAATAGGGGACCTATAGTGGTTTGCTGCTGGCATTCGCCTCTGTATTTGCTGTATTCTGGCTGTGTCTCTCAGGAGCGATCTACATCCGGCTCCTGTCGGTCTGCACTTCTTTGCTTCATCCATCTTGTCTAATTGGGTGGCTGTATATGTATGGGCCACATGTGGGGCAGGCTCTGAATGGGTGTTCCTTCAGTCTCTGTTTTAATCTTTGCCTCTCCCTTCCCTGCCAAGGGTATTCTTTTTCCTCATTTAAAGAAGGAGTGAAGCATTCACATTTTGATCATCCGTCTTGAGTTTCGTTTGTTCTAGGGATCTAGGGTAATTCAAGCATTTGGGCTAATAGCCACTTATCAATGAGTGCATACCATGTATATCTTTCTGTGATTGGGTTAGCTCACTCAGGATGATATTTTCCAGTTCCAACCATTTGCCTACGAATTTCATAAACTCGTTGTTTTTGATAGCTGAGTAATATTCCATTGTGTAGATGTACCACATTTTCTGTATCCATTCCTCTGTTGAAGGGCATCTGTGAAATACTTTTAAAGTAAGGCCTTCTTCTCAGGAGAACCCGGAACAGTTGTCAGACCAGAGATGCCCTGAACTAATTACATGTTTTAGCAGGCCTTAAGGACAACAGAGATTCCTGGCTAAAGGCACAATCTGAAATCACTGTCCCCAGGACATTTCTTGCCTCAGGTTTTCCCCATAACAATGTGAGTCTGCTTGAACATGTCTGTCCAGGAAGCCAGTCCCTGTAGACTGTTATACAGACAGAATGCTAAAGTTAAGAATGGTTTCCCTCTGACGGCCCATAGTCACTTCTCTAGAAGTAAGTTCAAGTACCCTGTGTGTAAAGTCACATAGTGTGTGAGACTTGAAATGTCATCCGTTTGAGTTGACAAAAAACAATTCTGACTTCAGATTTACAGCTGACCAACAGTTATTTTCAGGAGAACACAGAGGGTGGCCAGGCCTGCAGAGTCAGATCCCCTCCCTGCTTGGGACAATCCCACCCACAGTAGACTTCTGCTTCTCCTAACAGTGTTATCAGAAAATGTGACCTTAAGGTTCTGAAGTACACAATATGAACAAACCCTAAAGTTGTTAGATGGCCGATATGGGGCTTTTCTCTGCTTTAAGATCATTCTGGCCTCTCCTCTCCCCTGGACTGCATTCTGTTCTCTCTGGTCCGTTGATCTTTAAGTACCTGGGTTCAACTCAAGGCCTGGGTGGGGAAGAGGACCTTTTCTTGTAGGAATGAGCATGGATCAAGAATGTATCCCCACTGTGACTGGGCAACAAAGTACCAGAAAATCTCCTCCAATCACAGAACTGGGTCATGTGGGAGCCACCACTGTTTCAAAGGGACAGCTGGTTGCTTTCTCCTGGAAGAAGCACTTGGGGGTTGACTGTCACTTCTGAACCTTCTGTTCTAAGTCACTTCTCAGAAGGGGCACTTTGCTCTAAGACCTTTGGGGGACTCACCTAGCACTGGGGCTGGAGGATCCTATGGTGTTGCAGCTCTGAGCTGGGAGGGGGAGCTCTCACACTGACTTGAAGAAGCCTGTTTTCACAGCTGATCTATGTCTGAGGAACAGGTGCTTTTAAAGAAGCATGTGAAAGCATCTCCTGCAGGAGAGCCCATTCTGCAGGGAAAGTCACACAGGACATCCAAAAGTGGATTCCCACCTTCCACAGGGTGGGTGAACCAGGGAGGGCGCTGGATGGTCAGAGAGTTTGAGAAAAGCCTGGATTTTCTGAAAGACTTCCAGCACTTTACATCCCACCACTATCCCAGGCTCACATGTGAGGCTCAGCAACGAGCGCCACCTGCTGGGGTCCCTGAAAACTAAACTTGGAGTGGAGAACTGTGGAATACACCTCTGGGTAGGGGGAGATGCACGACTCCAGGGCCAGGCCTGGGGTCTGTCCCTTTGGGTCTCCTTGCTTCCCAGAGGCTCTGAGTGCAGGGCCAGAGAGCCCAAATCTCAAATTCTTTGGCCTAAGTAGTGAGAGTCAACAGGGCAGGGCAAGGCAGGGCAGGGATGGGCAAAGGAGGGCCAGGCACAGGAAAGCCAAGCCCAGCCAGCCAGTGGATAGGCTCTGGGCATGAGGGACTGGGGACAGCAGGACCGACCCTCACTCTCCAGGCTGGGCATGGCACCCCAGCAGGGATGTGGAGAGTCCTGGAACCGACAGCCCCTTGTCCTCTGGCTGCATCTGACAGTGCATGGAGGGCTTGAATTCAGAGAGGCTCCTGGGATCCCCCGATTTCCTAATCACATTGTGCTCACAAGAACACTATTAATCTTCTACAAAATTACAGAGCAGGCTGTATGAAGACTCTCAGCTGACAATGTGGACATAAATTATGAGTATGTGTAGCAAGACCCAGGTCACTTCCAGGTTCTTAGATAGTAACTGAGAACCTCAAACACGGTAGTGATGTGATAGTGTGGTGTTAATCTAGTGACAACTAGTTTCTATTGTGACACAGATGACTCTTTTTGTGTCATGGTTAGCTTATAATGAGTAGAAGACCTAAGCTTGAGAATAACCAAAGACTACATTAGTTCTCTAGGTGCTGAGCTTTTAAAAGCCCTGGGGTGACAGCAACTGTTTGTGGACATTCTGGATTATTCCTTCTGTACTTTAACTCTCTGAGTCACCTCCACTCTCAGTAAGTTAGTTCAATTCCATAAATTGGAAATCAGTCACCTGGAAGAAATACTTTCTTAATGTGATCTGAGATTGGCCGTGGAAAAAGGGTAGCTTGAACTGTCCCACCTAGGTTCTGGGCTTGCACAGGCCTGCTCTCCAAAAGAAACCTGTGGTCACAGCTGTAGGCTGCATTCACTATGGATGCCCTTGAGGTTCCTCCCTAAACTGCTTAGATAAAGATAAGTTTCTTGCTAACAATCAAAAGAATTCATTATGCCAAGCTGGCCTAAAGGAAGTTAGTTTCTATTCTGTATTTTATCAGATGTGAATAATATACATGGTCCTCATTGGTAATAGGTGAAAGATCTGCTCTAATATGGAAACTAAGTGGTGCTGGAGGATGATCCTGACCAACAATGAGCAGTGGGAACACCAGAGCCCTGTACGGATGTCTGGCAACCTAACACGTTGAGCACGCACGGCTCAGTAAGTTCCCTGTGAACACACATCTCCTGAGATCTATTTAATTGGAGGTGATCCTGTCCACCTAATACAGCACATGCCCTGGAAAGACAAAAGCCACCTGAAGAAGCTGTGGTGACGACTCAGAGGTTAGAGCATCGGCTGTTCTCTCAGAGGAACCACGTGGTCCCTAACAATAATATACAACGGGGAATGGGATTCCTTCCTTTGGACTATGAGGGAAATTCACCCAGGACAGGCCACAGACAGACTGTAGAAAAAAAGACCCATTGACATAAATGATAAAAGTAAGTCTAATCTACATCAATAAAAACACAGCATACTTCTGGTCAAGGACAAGACCATCTGTCAAAACCTGTTTCCCAGCATGACATTGAAGGTCATAATCTCTGGGGTAAATATCGATGCTGTATTGCAAGAAAAGCTGAAGCACATGGTTCTCCATTAGGATGACTTCTGTATTCCTTTGAGAATGTTGTCAATTTTTCTGTAGCTGTACAGCAATGAGTGTATATTACTCAATATGTGGGGCACAGGGTCAACAATGAATGTGAGATGCAGACTGTTATATGTTAAGGTGAGCAGAACACATGACAGTATGGGTAAAGTATGGCAGGGATTACATAGTAAAGTGTGCATCTGAGAGACAGCCACATTATCCACACAGAAGACACTTCACACTGGGTACACCTTGCTGGCTTTGAATTCACTATTTAGCCCAGGCTCCCTGGAACATGCAGAGATCCATCTCCAGCTGTCAGTTCTAAGTCCACAGGAGCAGAAAGAACCCTTGAATAAGAATGATGGTCTTAAGAGTCAAGAGATTAAAATCAATTTTTATTGATAAGAAATACAATTTACAACAAAACAGGATTAAAATGAATTAATATAAATATTTAAAGTATTTTAAAAATGAAAAATAGTAACAAGAGCATATAACTATGAAACAACAAATAGAAAACTTCAATGAAAATCATAACAGAATATTTCTAAACATCATATTCTTTTTTTTTTTTTTTTTGGTTCTTTTTTTCGGAGCTGGGGACCGAACCCAGGGCCTCGCGCTTCCTAGGTAAGCGCTCTACCACTGAGCTAAGTCCCCAGCCCCTAAACATCATATTCTTAACGAACATTTAGAAGCACAGATGTATTGCTGTTTCTCCTCTAGCACACATAATGAAAGGCGGTCCCCCAAGGTGTCTCTTAAGTGGTGATTTCTAAAGAAGAAAGTGAGTAAGACCTCAGTCAGTCAGGCTGGCTTAGTGATATATAAATTTAGGGTCTCTAAGCAATGACAAATTAACTATGAGGAAGAATATTCATCCAAAAAATGTTGTTAATAGTCAGGATGTTTGTCAGCAGGGGACTCCTGAGAAAGCAACTTATTCTTCAGGAAGCTCTCTTACTGGGGTGTGTCCAATTCCAGCTCTCTTGCACTTTCTGAGACCTGGGAGAGGAAGGCAGTTTTTCAGACACTGATTTGGTGGGCAAATGCAAGCCAGCTGTCAGAATGCTGCCTTCTACCACCTCAGTTCTATTGGACAGTCGAGATGGACCTTTTAACTGATATCATTGTTGTTAACTCTGCGGGCAGGGCAAATCTCCAGCAAGCATCACAGTAATGTGGGCTGCCAATCTGGGACCCAGACTTATACCAGTGCAAACCAAGAACAGGGCAATGGGAAGAGACCTCATTGGGTTGCAGGAAGAAAGGAGATGTCCACATGTCACCAAGATAAAAAAAAAAAGTCAATGACAAGGATGAATTCGACATTTGCAATTGGTTCTTATCCCACAACGGTGCTTCCTACCTAGGAGGTCACATGACCACAAAATGTCATTTGTCACAGGACCAAGACCTTGTTCAAAACTCTACATAGCATATCACACAGTCATGCCATAATATGATATGTTATTCATCTGTCACCATTTCTGGACTGCAGCTTCAAAAAGAGAAGCAAAATATACTTGCCAATAGTTCAGTTTCTGAAAAGTGGTTAACTTCCCAGAATACTTGTACATAGACAGAGCAATGAACAATTTCATTACAGGCCATGGTTGGCTCGTTGGGAGTGTAAATTAGAAAGATTGTAGGGGAAAGCAAAGATGTATGAAATTGGAAAATGGTATCAGATATTGTTAAGCTCACACAGCTGCTTATTCCTACCAGATATTGCTGGGGTCTGGCGGTTTCTGGTCTTCTCCTATTCATATTTATCGTTCTTGTTCAATTCAATCAAATATTTCTGTATCAGTGCACAATCAATCTGTACCACCTTGCTCTCCTGCATAGATGTGACGAAGTTCTTCATACATGTGTTCTCCATCAGGAGCGGCTAAGCAGGTTACTGGAAATACATTCTGCATAGTAAGATCTTGCTGCCCCTTTCTCCCATTCCTACTTCCAAGTTCCACTAACAACCCTAAAACCCATATACCCATGAAGACGTAGAATACATCTTGATACATATAAGGCTGCTGCAGAAACAGGAAAGAGCCAATTCAGGGAAGAAGAAAATTTTTATGGCCCAAGCATCAAATAGGGTCCAAATCTCTCAAAAAGAACATGGATCTACAACTATCCATGAAAGCCCAATGCATGGGGACAACATCAATTAGTACTGGGCCAACACCCTCAAAGGAGGTCAGTAGAACCAAGAGAAGGTCATTCTAACCATGTGGTCCACGCACTGAGTTTTGTAAAACCTGGTATGACACCGTAGGCCCAGGTCAGCCTAATAACCTTCTTCTGACTTCAATCAGTGCTGTTCTATCTAGAGCCTTCTGAAGATGCCTAGACAATCCTGGGATGAGTAACACTATTTTGTGGAACTGAAAACTGAGTCCTAATGACCCTGGCACACTGATGTGTAAACAGCACAAGAGATAGAATCACAGCTGAAGACCATCCAATCCAGAACAAAGAAATCAGAAATGGCCATTCCACAGGTGATAGCCTTTCTGACCAGGACTTACCTAGAGAAGGTAATCTCCTTCTTCAGCTGTGGCTATTCTCATGGATCTCAGTGTTTTCCATCTCTAAGTTGTGCAGAATTGACATGACCACCTCCTCCATTCTCTCCAGGTCTTCATAATATGGATTTGGCCTGAAGTGGGGTCTGGCCCCAAATGATAGAATACAGCAAACATCAGCATTTAGGAATATATGAACTTAGGGTGGGTCCTGTACTACCCCAGCCCTGGAAGGACACCTTCTGAATTCTATATATTGGGATCTTCTTCAGCTTCAGAAACTTGTTATTCTGGGGCCAGGACACCGGAAGCTCAGCATCCAGATGGAGGGTTCCCTGGCTCCCTTTGTTCAATACAGAAGACTGGACCTGGAGTCAAGACAGTTATGTTATCAAAAGCCTCAGCCACAGCTCTTCCGGGTACTCCCCTACACACCCAGAAAATGTGATTTGATTTTTCCTGTTTTGACAACAGGAATTATTCATTCTGAATAACTAATAGTGTAGAGACAGGCATTACACATAATTATGGAGTTGAGATCACATCTGGCCACAAAATAATAATCTGCCCAATGGTTTCAACTATACAGACAAATGTGACCACACAGTCAAAGAATTGTGCTGTTGACAATGGGGCTCCCAGAACAAAGCACTCACATCTCCACGAAAGTGTAGCATGGGTAAATACTCAGGCCAAGACATAGACCCCTAGACTCAAATTTGGAGGGAAATATAAACATATAAATGTTATACATATGCATTTGAATGTGTGCACATGCACATACACAGACTGAGACACAGCCACAAATAAAGAGAAATGTAAACAGAGAAAGAGAAATATGGAAACAGAGAGCACTGTGAGAACCAGGAGAAATGCATGCACCATTGCTGTCTCAGAGGGCAAGACACACAGACAATAACAAACAGGCCTGAGCCTGAGACCTTCTAGTCAAGCATTGAGATGAACCCCCTCAGGCTGCTGCCTGGATCTTCCAGCACTCAGTCCCCTGCCTAGCAAGTACAGAGACTCACCATAAACTCACTGCAATTACAATCTTGCAAAGCCACCAGCTGTCCAGGGCTTTGCAAATGCACACTGGGAACTCACTCTCCCTGACTTTATCCCTGAATTCTTCATTCAGACCACAAGTTCTGCTTTTCAATAAATGGAAGCAGATGAGTCCATTTTCCATCTGGCTCCTCAGGAAGGGTCAGGTTCTGAATCTCCTCTATATGGGAGGTGAGGTTTAAAAAGGGGTCATTACAGAGACACAGCTTTCTAGAACCCAAAACCTTAAAAGGATAAGATGAAGGAGACATTGAACACCCAGGAATGGAACAAGAGCGTTTGGAGCGATTCATACCTGTTCTTCATGGATCTCTCTGTCACAAACATCAGGCAATCTCTCAGGTCGTTTCGCTCCTCTGTAATGAGCTGCAGCTCTTTAATCCACCTCTTATTTTCCTTCTTGGCCTGCTTCTTGCTTAGCTCAGTTCCAGTGGATGATGTTTCTCTCCCAGCGTCTGTAGGTAGAAGGACACAGTGAACCTGCATGGGGAGAATGTATAGAGTGTACATAGACCACAGTGAGGCCTAAACAGGAGAACAAGCCTGGAACCCAGTGTCACTGCTAGACGATTGGTCGATGCTTAAGAGGCCTCCTCAGGGGATCTCAGTTCTCCCACTACTCTATAGAGACCAAGAGATGTAAGCAGCCAGGTGTTCCCTATGCCGGACATCACGTGCTTACATGTACCACGGAGATGGCTTCTCCAGGATTATTATCAGCTGAACAGGGTACAGCTGGTTCAGGACCCTCACCCCTGTGGTTTCAGAACTCAGATGATAAATTCACCATTCACAAAACTTGAGTGATTGGAGACACTCAGATGTCCTACCTTGATACTCTAGGCCAATATCTTTGGATTTAAAACGCATTTCCAGGGAGGACATGGTCAACAGACTTATCAATTCCCCTGTTTGAAATACCAAACCCCGAAGTGCCAATGGGTTACAGGCTGAATCATTGTCTACACGTTCCAAATAGTTTTGGTATTTTAGAAAAATGTTTGTAACACACAACCTCTAATATATAAAGCTAACGATGACCCTGCAATTAGAAGAAATCAGAGAAGGTCTAAGAACATAAGGTTATTGCCTGGAGCACAATCTCCCCCTGTTCCTACTGTCAGATATCCACTGTATTTAAAGAAGCAATGATAGTGAAATCCATTGCTGCCCTGTCTAAACTCAGAAAAGGTGGACCCTCCATGACTCCTGATGGTGTTTTTATATCAATGTAACATAACAAATGAAGTGAAAAGTAAAGGCCAGAAGTTCACAATATAATAGCATTGGCCTTACCATATCCTCCCAGTGGGGATGGGGAAACTAAAGTTCTGAAATCCTGACTTTCAGGGATTGTGATATTCATGGAAATTCAATTCCTTTTCAGATGCTCCAGTTGTTGTGGCCCATTGCTAGAAAGGTCAGCTTAAGCCTGCAGCACCCCGGTAGGAAGCTCAAAATACACTGCCCAGAACTTACTCCACATTCCCCAGAAGTGCTGTCTTTGTCCATCATTACTTTGAGACGAAAGGCCAGACTCCTTCACTGTAGTCTCTCCACAATCGACGTTCCCCCTCCCACAACGGTTGCGAAGACGGGAAAACATGTCTTAGCTTGTAACCGCCAGACTCAGACTGAGAGAAACTAGGGCACTGGTTGTCACTACAACACTGGTGACATCACAGAGGATGCCAGAACTCTCTAGGAGACAATAGAGTGTCATAGAAGGGACAGCAGATGTCATGGGGAGCAGACTTTGTCTCCCTGCTAATGTTCTCCCTGTACTGAGCATAAGCTGAGGTGCCCTTTCCAGGAGACTTTCCCGGGGCAGAGCCACTGAGCATCTCCTTCTTCCAAAGCCAAATTTTCCTCTAGGCTTGATTATAAAAACCTTAGTAATTCCTATGCATCTAAATGAATGTTTCCTTCCAAATCCTGCCCAAAAATGTCTCATCCTAACTCAAATCGTCCTCATTCACCAATGTTAGCCATTAAAACTTCCTGAGATTTCACACCAGCTTGAATATGCAGTCAAAAGTTCTCCTGTCTCATTATTATGGGTGCTTTAAATCACATCCAGAAATAGACTGCATGGTAGGTTACAACATGGGTGTGTGTTAGGGTACACTCATGAAGTCATGTGCTTAGCAATCGATAATTGCCAAGAAATTCCTTAGGAGAAAGAGTTGATGTCTTTAAAGTGCTAGGCAAAGTGTGGAGACCAGTTGGCAGAGGAAAGTGCAAATTAGAGCCACCAGTGAAGGGAACCTCATTCTGCTTGTGGGGTTCTCCTCTCTGCACCAATGTCGACAAAGGAGCACTGCTCACAAGCCTGAGTAAGATATACCATGAGCTTCTGTCAGAAAAATAAAATAGTCAAGAGATATAGGGGGTGCACATAAACATCTAAAATGAAGCTATAAACATCATTAAGTGGATAGAGCAAGGTCCCAGCACCTGTACACTGGGAAATGTCCACCCCACCAAACACAAAACCATCTATCATAGTAAATAATGAATACTTTATAGAATGCACACATTAACACTGATAGATCACTTCCGTAGTTCAAATTTTGGGGGCAAATTCATATAGCAACTTATATAGCAAAAAATAAGAAAGAAAGAGAAGAGAAAAAGTCAAAACAAAAAGCTCAAGCTTCTCTCTCATATGAGGACTGCAGGAAGTATTATATGGTAGTCAGTTCTGATTAGGCCATTTTAGATAGAACAGTGCATAGTGACCCTTAATGTGATGGGCCCTATATAAAGATTTTTGCAATATTGGAATTTTAACAGACCTCATCCAGAACATACAGAAAAGGCAAGGATGTGATCACCATGTCCTTGCTCTCTATCAGGGTATTATTCTGCATCCTTGATTGTCAGGCATCTAACAGCAACAATCTGAAATAGCTGGTAGACATGGGAAAATGTGGCTAAAACTATAGTTGTGGGTTACACACCTCAACTGTCAAAGGCTAATGCTGTCCTCACAGTCCTTGGAGGCCACTCTTGTAAGCCTATGTATTGGAAAGAGGAAAGAGGTTCATCTGAGCTCAGAGTGAACCTGGCCAGCCAGGGAGAGGGCAACATGTGATACTTGAGATCCTGTCTAAAACCAGCACAGAAACCCACACTTCATTCAAAGCATCATCTACTAATTCTCGATTATCTACCATTCTCTCCCTACCAGCCGTTCAGTTTGGAATGGTAGAAAAAAAAAACTGGAACTGATCTTTCTATTCTAAGGACCTTGATCTCTCTCTTTCCTTACGTCCACATTAAGAGTGCATACAAATGGATACCACCATCTGAACATCTTAGTATTATCTACTCTGTATATGTAGCATAATACTGTGCCTATGACAGTCTCAAGCTTCCTTGAGTGTTGTTGCCCCATCAAGAAGTGTGATGTACTGAGGCCAATCCCCAGGGATCCTTTCAAGGGATTAGAAGAAAGCCATCAGAGATACTCCACTTCTTTGTCCTTAGATTAAATCAAGTTGACACAATATGAACCTGGTGGGCTATTTAACCATGTATCTTTCTTCCAACCCCTCTTTTCTGAGTTCAGTCCATGGCAGAATTCATTCCCCACCACCATAGATATTTCTTTGTATATTTCCACAAGAGCCAGGTTTCTTTCTCTTTTCTTAAGTAGAATTAGTTGTAGTCAATCAACTGCTGCCCTATATGAGAAATGATTAGTATCTTTTGCAACTTACCACACAGTATTTGTGTATACAAGTACATTATTGGAAATCCAGCATTACTGAGGGATTGGAAACCAGCACTGTGGCCTTGCCTTTCTGTGCCTAATCCTGGCTCACAGGCAGCAGGGGGCAGACCTTGAGTTCCTCTTCAGGGACAGAGTGATGTTGAGTGGGCACTGAGCAGGCAGAGAAACACAGCTGAGGCAGTTCCTTTCAGTTATCAAACACATCATCTCCTTCCCATCTTAAGGGCTATTGCTGAGGTCTTGCCCCCATACCTACCTTAATAGCAGCAAATTTGTTACACAGCAGCCAGCTCTTTCCTATTGTTCTGTAATATGCCTCCACATCATGGATGCCAAGAAACAAACTAAGAAAAACAAAAAAATCTGACATTGAACTGTGTGGTGCTGGTAACATACCCTCTTATGTTCTGTATGTTATGAGATTTGTTAATCTTAACAAGTTCCCCAACTATGAGTTTCACGTAGGACCCATTAGAATCCAAGAAAATAAGAACCCTGAGTCAGGGCCATAGACAGCAGCATTTCCAGCACTTGTGCATGAGCCCATGTGGATCTTGCAATGAGCTGGGCCATAGCAATGTCCAGTACACAGTTGTGAGCTGTTGCTCTGGTTGAACTGTATTGGTGTGTGCATTCAATGAACTACACCTATTTAAATGAATTCAGTGTTGGTGTGGTTTGAATCCAGAACCCTTGACACCAAATCTTCCCTTCAGCAGCATTTAGGAGAAGAAGCTAAGGTCAGGAGAGGTGACATCTTGCCATAAGTTATGTGACAAGAGGGATGGTGAATGATCCCTTGTGATAAGAATCAAGGTTTCCTCTGTGGTACTTAGGTCTATACTGGCCCTGTGCAACAGCTTCAAGAACCCATTTCTGATTTCCCTTGGGATTCCCTTGATGATGCACTCAGACAGGATTGGAAACAACCAAAATGGTAGTCAGACTTGATTTAAAAAGTGTAGGGAACACTGCAAACTCACGTTTCAGGATATTTGATTACATTGTAAGCCCCATGATTTTGTTATTTACTTAAAAGAAAATATATGTCTGGTGGTGTAGGTCAGCACTAACACAAACATTTACCTCTAGAGCTTGTTGGTTTTTATTGATAGAGAAACTGCACAGAATTGCTATAGGGACCTGTGTCTTAGGTCTGTTTCCCTAGTATATCCTCTACATCTCTCATGATGGTGATCCTCTTTCTGGCTAAATGTATGTCTGTTTACTGGGGAATTGAGTTTAGTGACATGCAAATATTATTTTTTTTTTTTGGTTCTTTTTTTCGGAGCTGGGGACTGAACCCAGGGCCTTGTGCTTCCTAGGTAAGCGCTCTACCACTGAGCTAAATCCCCAGCCCCCGATTATTTAAAACTATGTATTAAATTTTGTCATTTTGTTAATTTTTGTGGTTTTTATTGGCTTCTTTTGATTGACTGTCACAGTTTTATTAAATTATTTCCTGTTTCCTCTGGCATTTTATCCTTCCCTTCAAACTAAAGTAATCCTTTTAGGATCCTCTACAGCGCTGTCTTACTGGTTATACACATTGTGTTAAATTTATGTATACTATGCCCTAATCAGCACAGTAGCTGGGCAGCTGCCTGCCCTCCATGGTATCAGATCTACTTTCCAAACAATAACGCTCATCTCTTACTGACTGTGTAGCATCTTGGCTGCTCTTTGTTCCACTTGGACAGCCCTCAGGGCCAGGCTCTCCTCTCCCTTAACCCATGGCTGCTGTCCTCTTCCTCTCTCTTCTCCATAACACTCGTTCTTCCTTTATTCTTTGGCAGCTTCTTCTTCCTTCTTCCCTCCTCATGATCCTCTCTAGCAAAGCCCTCAAAGCTCACCTCCCCCATCTCTCTGCTGTGCAGCTGTTGGCTGTTGGCTTCTTTATAATCACAGTTAACTGGGAGCAGGGTCAGCTTCTTTGGGGTTAACCAGTCTTGAGTTCCACAAATTAGCATTAAATACAAGCAGAATTAGACCAATACACTACAGGGATTTCTTTAGTTTTGTTTTGGTGTCAGTTTTCTTTTACCTTTTCACTTTCTATTTTATTTTCGGCTATTTTTTTATTAATTGGTTATTTTATTTATTTATATTTCAAATGTTTTCCCTCTTTCCAGACTCCCCTCATCAAATCTTACATCCCATTTCTGCTCAGCTTTGCCTATATGACAGTGTTCCCCCACCCACACATACCCATTCCCACCTCACACCTCTAGGATCTCCTTTTGGTGGGGCAACAGGCCTCAGGGTAGTCAATGGCCTCCCACCACATGGATTCCACTTAAGTCACTCCTCTTCTACATAGTTACCTAGAACCATAGACCCATCCTTGTATGCACTTTGGCTGGCAGTTTTGTCCCTAGGAGCTGGGGGGTTGGTAACAGAGGGTCTGGTTAGATATTAAAGACCAATAGTTGCTGCTTTCTCCTCTTTTTCTGGTTTTGGGGAAATTATGTTTGTGTGCTTCTCTCTTTTTTTTTTAAATTATTGTGAGGTGATTAATTTCTTGGTTTTGTTCTTGGGTATAGTTTAGCTCATTTTCTTGGAGTTTTCCTCCTATTGTCCTCGGTTATGCTTTCTTAGAGAAAAAATATTGTTTAAATTTGGATTTGTCATAAAATGTCTTGGTTTCTCCATTCGTGGTGATTGCGAATTATGCTGGGTATAAGAACCTGGGTCTGCATTACATCTGTCCAGGATTTTTGGCTTTTTGAGTCTCCGTTGTGCAGTCTGGTGTAAATCAGATAGGTCTGAATTCATTTGTTACTGGATATTTATACCTTACCCCGTATAATATTCTTTCTTTTATGTGTGCATGTAGTGTTTTAATTATTATGTGAATGGAGGAAATTTTTCTGGTTAAATTAATTTGCGTTCTGTAGGCTTGCTGTACCTTTATGGCCTTTTATTTCTTTACCTTATGGAAGTTTTCTGCTATGATTTGCTGAAGATGTTTACTGGACCTATGAACTGGAAATCTCAATTCTCTTCTATGTCTCTTATCCTTATGTTTGGACTTTTAATTGTGTCCTGAAATCCATGGATGTTTGAATTCAAAAAAGCATACATATTTATCTGAGATGGGTGTTTTGTGCTTTGTTAGTGACCTCCTTGACCCCAACTCTTCCATTTAGGAGCACGTTGGATAATGAGACATGGTCAGCAATGGTGAATTCTTGCCATAAAGTATATGAAAATAGGGAGGTGACTTTATGTGTGTCAAGTATCAGTAGTCTCCTGGGTAGTTTTGGTCCCCGGTTGGCTGTATGCAACAGTTTCAAAAGCCCAGGATTGATGTTCCTTGGGATTCCCATGGTGATGAACACAGACATGACAGAAAAAGACCAGAATACACAGGATAGTACTTGACTTATGTAATAGAGAGAACATTACTAAGTTATGTTACAAAATATTTGATCACACTGTGATCTCCCTGAATGTATTATTTAATGAAAAAGTATTGTGTGGTATAGCATCGACAGGGCACAGACATTTAATGCAAGAGCTCTTTGTTTACTGTGAACATGGACTTTATTACTGTTCAGCTCACCTACCTCACACCTTTACTGCAAAGCTAAAGGGCACTTAGGTCTAGAGCAGATCAAGGCACAACTTGATAGGAAATGAAGATAACTAGGGCAATGTAAAGTCTTTGAGTTGAAGGATTTTTAAGAAAGCGTGCAGAGGGAGCTACAATGCCCTTCTTCTGGGGGAACAGTGAATTAGGAAGGACAGTTGGGAGCTTTACTTGAATTCAGCATCTGATTCCTGAGACTTCATTGGTAAAATTGATGTCTGGAAATTTTGTGTTGTAAAACAACACATTGGCTCTGCAGCTTTTGGCAATGCCCATGGACAGAGAGATCACAGCAGCTGGGGACAATCTGAAAGGAAATCAGGTTTTCTTAAGTCACCTGAGAAGTCCTCAAGGAGACAGGAAAGAATGGGCAGCACCATAAGAGAAGGTTTTAGGATCTCGTACAGTGCTACTCTAGATGCCTTGAAAATAGAAGCAGAAAATGAAAAACTAAATGACTTCCAGGAATTAGCTCATTTCTGTTTATGATTATTTCATATTGGAACTTTATACTTGATTTTTTTAATTTAAAACAAGATCCTTTGGTTTTAATTCAAGGCTCTCTTGGAATCACAAAACCCTTACAACCCCTGTATGTCGCCTAACATCTAACACTATGGGGCTCGAGATTCTACTTTTAAATGCATCACCATCGAGAGCTTCCATTTAACCAGCAGGTGTCCATGCCAGGCAGACACTGAGCAGGTTGTATGTTCTGTTAATCTCCACAACAACCCAATTCAGCAGAAACACCTCCACTTTACAGGTGAAGAAACCACAGCTCAAAGCAAATGGTTATCACGGTCCCCTCAGTCTCACTGACTGTCACTTAGACCCACATCCTTCTCTGTAAAGGGAAGCCATGGGCCTGATGTGGCTGTGCAAGCTGACTCTGCTGAGATGATCAATGCTATTCTTGACCCTGGAAGAATTTAAGACAAGGTGACCCACAGACTCCTGGGATAGATTCTGCCTCTGGTTCCTAAGGTAGGACACAGAATCCCTTGCCATGGGTCTCTACTCACATGAGGAGTCTGCTCCCATGTGTCAGCTTCTATGGCAGTGGTTCAAATCCCTCCTACTGATGCAACCCTTTAATACAGCTCTTCATGCTTGGTGACCCCCAGCACAAAATTATTCCATTACTACTTCATAACAAATATTGCTACTCTTATAAGTTATAATATCTGATATAAATTTGTGAGTGGTTTCACCCCACAGGTTTAGAAACATTGCTATATATATATATATATATATATATATATATATATATATATATTTTTTTTTTTTTTTTGAGAAGCCTTCATCTGAGGAGGACCTGATGCAGGTGTGAGAGCAGAGACACCCTGACGTAGTGACAAGTTTAGGAGGCCCAAGGCTGCTTGACTTAATGGCAACAGAGATTTTTGACTGAAGGCACAATCTGAAATCACTGTCCCCAGGACATTTCTTACCTCAGTTTTCCCCCATTACACGGTGTGTCTGCTTGGACATGTCTGTCGAGGAAGCCAGTCCCCATCGTCTCTGATACAGACAGAATGCTAAAGGTGAGAATGCTTTCCCTCTGTTCGCCCCAGTCACTTCTATAGAAGTGAGTTCAAATCCCCTGTGGGTAAATGTGTGTCTCACATAGTGTGTGAGACTTGAAATTCATCCATTTGAGTTGACAAAAACCAACTCTCACTTCAGATTTACAGCTGACCAACACTTAGTTTCAGGAGAATGAAGAAGCTGGCCAGGCCTGCAGAGTCAGATCCCCTCCCTGCCTGGGACAACCCCACCCACAGCAGACTTCATCTTCACCAGCAGCTGTTATCAGAAAATCTGACCTTAAGGTTCTGAAGTCCACATATGCACAAACCCTAACGTTGTTAGATGGCGGATATGGGGTTTTTCTCCCATTTAAATTCATTCGGGCCTCTTCTCTCCCCTGAGATGCACTCTGTTCTCTCAGGTCTGTTGGTCCTGGAAGGACCTCGGTTCAACTGAAGGCCTGGGAGGGAGGGGGAGGACCTTTTGTTGTAGGAATGAGCATGGATCAAGAATGTAGCCCCATTGTGACTGGGCAACTAAGCTCCAGAAAATCTTTCCCAGTCACAGAACTGGGTCATGTGGGAGCCTACACTCTTTCAAAGGGAGAGCTGGTTGCTTTCTCCTGGAAGAAGCACTTGGGGGTTGACTGTCACTTCTGAACCTTCTGTTCTAAGTCACTTCTCAGAAGGGGCACTTTGCTCTGACTTCTCCATGGGACCCACACAGCATTGGGAGTGGAGGATCCTCTGGTGTTGCAGCTCTGAGCTGGGAGGAGGAGCTAGCACACTGACATGGAGAAGCCTGTTTTCACAGCTGATCTGGATCTGAGGAACAGGTGGTTTTAAAGAAGCATGTGAAAGTATCTCCTGCAGGAGAGCTCACTATACAGGGAAAGTCACACAGGATAGGGAAAAATGGCTTCCCAACTTCCCCGGGGCACTCAAACCAGGGAGGATTGTTGAATTTGTTCCTTGTCTATTGTTATATCCCCCTTTTATTTCTAATTTTGTCATTTAGGTATTGTCTCTCTGGTGTATAGTTTGTTTGAGGAAGAGATTGTCTCTCTGGTGGACCTTCTCAACAAAAAAAAAAAAAAAAAAAGAAAAAGGAACCAAAAAAAAAAAAAAAAAGCAAGCAAGCAAACAAACAAACAAACAAAAAACCAACACACATCTCGTGGTTCCCTTGACTCTTTGTATTTTTCTCTTTGTTTGTAATTGATTGATTTGATTTGAGCCTTGAATTAATTTCCTGCTGTCAAATCCTACCAGACACTCTATAAGATGAGGCTTTGCCTCACCTTGGTAAAAGTAGCATGTAATAAATGAAGCTTTTGCTGCTCTCTCCAGTGGGGATGACATCACAATCTCACTGCAAACCATGCACAGCCCGGTTTAGGCTTTATTAAAGTAGCCCACCATTTCAGTGCTCCCTGCAAGGTGCCATGGGGCAGTAGTAACCTGAGTCTGCATGCACCTCGACAGTTTCTACTATGGACCCTTCCCCATACAAACACACACACACACACACACACACACACACACACACACACACACACACACACTTTACTGACATGGTGCACATTCTTTGCACACCAAAAATAAGTGAGCAATAATGAAAACAGATCAATAATGGAATCAATGGAGGGAGCTGTGGGGAAGCTGGGGCTTAGAATTACTTAAAGGCCCTATGCAGGCTCTCCTTTTGTTGGGGGAGAAATTTCAAGTGCAATGTCGTTCTTTATTTTTTTTTTCTCTAAAGCACAGAGGGCTAGGGTAGATCATAGGGCTTTGAGCATGTTCGGCAAGTAGAGTTACACGGAATTAAATCCTAGAGCGGGGACCTATTTAATCTTCTACAAAGTTACAGAGCAGCCTGGATGAAGACTCTCAGCTGAAAATGTGGACATCTCAAGACAGGCACTGGACAATGGCTGACAGACTTGACTGAAGACTGGAAATGTTTTGCTATCTCATAGGAAAAGAAGGCCCCTCATACCACATTGTACTCTAAGGACAGTTTATTCAGGTTAGGCATGACATGAACTATTGTCTCAGGTCACAGATGTCAGCACAAAGTATCCAAGGTGTTGTATGCCAATGGTAGCATCAACAGAACAAATCACACAGTGTCAAGAAGACATAAATCATGAGTTTGTGTAGCAAGACCCAGGCCTCTTCCAGGTTCTTAGATAGTAACTGAGAACCTCAAATACGGTAGTGATGTGATAGTGTGGGGTGAATCTAGTTACAACTAGCTTCTGTATTGACACAGATGATTCTTTTTGTGTCATGTTCAGCTTATAATGAATGACTAGACCTAAGCATGAGAATAACCAAATACTACATTGCTTCTCTAGCTGCTGAGCTTTTAAAGCCCTGGGGTGACAGCAAGTTTTTGTGGACATTCTGGATTGCTCCTTCTGTACTTTAACTCTGTGCGTCACCTCCACTCTCAGTAAGTTAGTTCAATTCCATAAATTGGAAATCAGTCACCTGGAAAAAATACATTCTCAATATGATCCCAGTTTGGCCATGGAAAAAGGGTAGCTTGAACTGCCCAACCTAGGTTCTGGGCCTGCACAGGCCTGCTCTCCAAAAGAAACCTGTGTTCACAGCTATAGGAAGCATTCACTATGTATGCTCTTGAGGTTTCTCCCTAAACTGCTTAGATTAAGATACGTTTCTTGCTATCAATAGAACACATTATGCCAAGCTGGCTTACAGGAATCTAGTTTCTATTCTGTATTTTATCAGATGTGCATAATACATATGGTCATCATTGATAACAGGTGAAAGATCTGCTCTAATATGAAAACTAAGTGGTGCTGGAGGATGATCCTGACCCACAATGAGGAGTGGGAACACCACAGCTCTGTAGGGATGCCTGGCAAGCTAACACATTGAGCATGTACGGCTCAGTAAGTTCCCTGTGAATACACATCTCCTGAGATCTCTCTATTTAATCATAGGTGATCTTGTCCACCTAATACAGCACCTCCTGTGGAATAACAAAAGCCACCTGCAGGAGCTGTGGTGATGACTCACAGGTTAGAGCATCTGCTGCTCTCTCAGAAGAACCACATGGACCCTAACAATTGGGTAAAGTATGTCAGTGATTACATCATAAAGTGTTTGTTGGAGACACAGCCACATTATCCACACAAAAAACACTATCACACTGGGTACCCCTTAGTGAGTTTGAATTCACTTATTAGCCCAGGCTCCATAGAACATGCAGAGATCCATCTCTAGCTGTCAGTTCTAGGTCCACAGAACCCTTGAGTAAGAATGATGGTCTTAAGAGTCAAGAGATAGAATTCAATTTTTATTCATAACAAATACATTTTTACAACACAACAGGATTAAAATGAATAAAAATATTTAAAAATATTTGAAAGTAAAAAATAGTAACAAGAACATATAAATATGAAACAACAAAAAGAAAACTTCAATTAAAATCATAACAAAAAAATTTCTAAACATAAGCATATTCTTAACGAACATGTAGAAGCACAGATGTATTGCTGTTTCTCCTCTAGCTCACATAATGAAAGGCGGTCCCCCAAGCTGTCTCTCAAGTTGTGTTTTCTGAAGAAGAAAGTGAGTAAGACCTCAATCAGTCAGGCTGGCTTAGTGTTATATAAATTTAGGGTCTCTAAGAAATGACAAATTAACTCTGAGGAAGAATATTCATCCAAAAAATATTGTTACCATTCAGGATGTTTGTCATCAGGGACTCCTGAGAAAGCAACTCATTCTTCAGGAAGCTCTCTTACTGGGGTGTGTCCAATTCCAGCTCTCTTGCACTTTCTGAGACCTGGGAGAGGAAGGCAGTTTTTAAGACACTGATTTGGTGGGGAAATGCTAGCCAGCTGTCAGAATGCTGCCTTCTACCACCTCAGTTCTATTGGACAGTCGACATGGACCTTTTAACTGATATCATTGTTGCTAACTCTGCAGGTAGGGCAAAATCCCCGGCAAGCCTCACTGTAATGTTGGCTGACAATATGGGACCCAGACTTATACCAGTGCAAACCAAGAACAGGGCAATGGGAAGAGACCTCATTGGGTTGCCAGAAGAAAGGAGATGTCCATATGTCACCAAGGTTAAAGCCAATGACAAGTACTAATTTGACATTTGCACTTAGTTCTTATCCCAGAAAGGTGCTTCCTACACAAGAAGTCACAGGACCACAGAGTGTCATTTGTCAAAGAACCACGAACTTGTTCAAAGCTCTGCATAGGATCCAATCTATCACATGGATATGCAATAATGAGGTGTGTTATTAATCTGTCACCATTTCTAGACTGCAGCTTCAAAAAGAGCAGCAAAATATACTTGCAATATAATTCCATTTCTGAAAAGTGGTTAACTTCCCAGAATACTTGTGCATAGGCAGAGCAATGAACAATTCCATTACATGAGGTGGTTGGCTGGTTGTGAGTGTAAATTAGAAAGGAGGTAGGAGGAAGCAAAGATGTATCAAATTGGCAAATTTTATCAGATATTGTTAAGCTAACAGAGCTGTTTGTCCCTACCAGATGATGCTGGGTCTGGACGTTGCTGGTCTTTATCCTACTTGTTGAAGTCAACCAAATATTTCTGGTTCAGTGCACAAGCAAGATGTACCTCCTTGCTCTCCTGCTTCAGTGGGGCCAACTTCTTCCTACATGTGTTCTCCATCAGGAGCTGGCTGAGCAGGTTTCTGGAAATACAGTCTGCATAGTAAGATCATGCTGCCCCTTCCTCCCATTCCTACTCCCAAGTACCACTAACTCTACCAGGTCCCAGATACCCATGCAGACTTAATAAAATACATCTCGATACACATAATGCTGCTGCACAAACCACAAAGAGTTAATTCGGGGAAGAAAAAATTGTTTGCTTGGCCTGAGCACCAATTAGTGTCCACATCTCTCAAAATGAACACAGATCTACATCTATCCATGAAAGCCCAATGCATGGGGGCAACATCAATTAGCAGTGGGCCAACACCCTCAAAGGAGGTCAGTAGCACCAAGAGAAGGTCATGCTAACCATGTGGTCCACACACTGAGTGTTGTAAAACCTGGTGTGACCCCAGAGGTCCAGGTCAGCCTAATAACCTTCTGCTGACTTCCATCAGTGCTGTTCTATCTAGAGCCTTCTGAAGATGCCTAGACAATCCTGGGATGAGGAACACTCTTTTATGGAACTGAAAACTGAGTCCTAATGACCCTGGCACACCGATGTGTAAACAGCACAAGAGATAGAACCAGAGCTGAAGACCGACCAATCCAGAACAAAGAAATCAGAAATGGCCATTCCACAGGTGATAGGCTTTCTGACCAGGACTTACCTAGAGAAGGTAATCTCCTTCTTCAGCTTATGGCTGTTCTCAAGGATCTCAGTGTTCTCCATGTCTAAGTTGTGCAGAATTGACATGACTGCCTCCTCCATTCTCTCCAGGTCTCCATAATATGGATTTGGCCTGAAGTGTGGCCTGGCCCCAAATGATAGAATACAATGAACATCAGCATTTAGGAAGATATGAACTCAGGGTGGGTCCTGTACTACCCCAGTCCTGGAAGGACACCTTCTGAATTCTACATATTGGATATTCTTCAGCTTCAGAAACGTGTTTTTCTGCGTCCAGGACACCAGAATCTCGGCATCCAGATGGAGGCTTCCCTGGCTCCCTTTGTTCAACCAAGAGGAAATCTGCAGTCAAGCCAGTTGAGCTATCAAGAGCCTAGGCCACACCTCTCCATGCTCCCCCACCCAACACACCCAGAAACCTGTGATTTCTTTTCTCCTGTCCTGATAATAGACCATATATCATCACAAAATTATAATCTGCACAACGAATACAAATATACAGACAAAGTGGCCACATAGGCAAAGAACTGTGCTGTTGACAGTGGGGCTCCCAGAACAAAGCATTCACTTCACCATGAAGGTGTTACAAGTAAATACTAAGGCCAGGACATAGACCCCTAGATTCCAATGTGGAGGGAAATATAAACATTTAAAAGTTGTCCATATGCATTTGGATGTATGCACACACAGACTCACAGACTAAGACACACCCACAAAAAAGTGAAATGTAAACAGAGTCAGAGAAAGACAAATATGGAAACAGAGAGCACTGTGAGAACCAGGAGAAATGCATGCACCATTGCTGTCTCAGAGGGCAAGACACACAGACAATAACAAACAGGCCTGAGCCTGAGACCTTCTAGTCAAGCATTGAGATGAACAGTTTTGGACCAGGCCCCTCAGGCTGCTGCCTGGATCTTCCAGCACTCAGTCCCCTGCCTAGCAAGTACAGAGACTCACCATAAACTCACTGCAATTACAATCTTGCAAAGCCACCAGCTGTCAAGGGCTTTGCAAATGCACACTAGACACTCACTCTCCCTGACTTTATCCCCGAATTCTTCATTCAGACCACAAGATCTGCTTTTCAATAAATGGAAGCAGATGAGTCCATTTTCCATCTCACTCCTCAGGAAGGGTCAAGGTTCTGAATCTCCTCTATATGGGAGGTGAGGTTTAGCACAGGGTGGTTAGGGAGGCACAGCTTTCTAGAACCCAAAACCTTAATAGGATAAGATGAAGGTGACCTTGCAGTCCCAGGAATGAAACAAGAGAATTTGGAGCGATTCATCCCCGTTCTTCATGGATCTCTCTGTCAGAAACCTCAGGTGATCTCTCAGGTCATTTCTCTCCTCGGTAATGAGCTGCAGCTCTTCAATCAGCCTCTCCTTTTCCTTCTTGGCACGATGCATAGAGTGTTCATAGACCACAGTGAGGCCTAAACAGGAGAACAAGCCTGGAACCCAGTGTCACGGCTAGGCGATTGGTCTATGCTTAAGAGGCCTCCTCGGTGGATCTCAGTTCTCCCACTACTCTATAGAGACCAAGAGATGTAAGCAGCCAGGTGTGCCCTATGCAGGACATCACGTGCTTACATGTACCATGGAGATGGCTTCTCCAGGATTCTTATCAGCTGAACAGGGTACAGCTTTGTTTCCTCACCCCTGTGGTTTCAGAACTCAGATGATAAATTCACCATCCAAGACTTGAGTGATTGGAGACACTCAGATGTCCTACCCTGATACTCTAGGCCAACAACTTTGGATTTAAAACGCATTTCCAGGGAGGACATGGTCAACAGATTTATCAATTCCCCTATTTGAAATATCCAACGCCCCAGAAGAACCCATAGGTTACAGGCTGAATCTTGGTCTATATGTTCCAAATAGTTTTGGTATTGTAGAAACATGTTTGTAACACACATCTCTAATATATAAAGCTAACGATGACCCTGCAATTAGAAGAAATCAGAGAAGGAGTAAGAACATAAGGTTATTGCCTGGAGCACAATTCTCTCCCTGTTCCTACTGTCAGATATCCACTGTATTTAAAGAAGCAATGATAGTGAAGTACATTGCTGCCCTGTCTAAACTCAGAAAAGGTGGACCCTCCATGACTCCTGATCGTGTTTTTATATCAATGTAACATACCAAATGAACTGAAAAGTAAAGGCCAGAAGTTCACAGTGTAATAGCATTGGCCTAACCATATCCTCCCAGTGGGGATAGAGAATCTAAAGTTCTGAAATCCTTGACTTTCAGGAATTGTGATATTCATGGAAATTCAATTCCTTTTCAGATGCACCAGTTGCTGTGGCCCATTGCTAGAAAGGTCAGCTTAAGCCTGCAGCCCCCCTGACAGGAAGCTCAAAATATACTGCCCAGAACTTACTACACATTCCCCAGAAGTGCTGTCTTTGTCCATCATTACTTTGAGACGAAAGGCCAGACTCCTTCACTCTAGTCTCTCCACAATCAACGTTCCCCCTCCCAAAACGGTTGTGAAGACGGGAAAACATGTCTTAGGATGTAACCACCAGACTCAGTCTGAGAGAAACTAGGGCACTGGTTGTCACTACAACACTGGTGACATCACAGAGGATGCCAGAACTCTCTAGGAGACAATAGAGTGTCATAGAAGGGACAGCAGATGTCATGGGGAGCAGACTTTGTCTCCCTGCTAATGTTCTCCCTGTACTGAGCATAAGCTGAGGTGCCCTTTCCAGGAGACTTTCCCGGGGCAGAGCCACTGAGCATCTCCTTCTTCCAAAGCCAAATTTTCCTCTAGGCTTGATTATAAAAACCTTAGTAATTCCTATGCATCTAAATGAATGTTTCCTTCCAAATCCTGCCCAAAAATGTCTCATCCTAACTCAAATCGTCCTCATTCACCAATGTTAGCCATTAAAACTTCCTGAGATTTCACACCAGCTTGAATATGCAGTCAAAAGTTCTCCTGTCTCATTATTATGGGTGCTTTAAATCACATCCAGAAATAGACTGCATGGTAGGTTACAACATGGGTGTGTGTTAGGGTACACTCATGAAGTCATGTGCTTAGCAATCGATAATTGCCAAGAAATTCCTTAGGAGAAAGAGTTGATGTCTTTAAAGTGCTAGGCAAAGTGTGGAGACCAGTTGGCAGAGGAAAGTGCAAATTAGAGCCACCAGTGAAGGGAACCTCATTCTGCTTGTGGGGTTCTCCTCTCTGCACCAATGTCGACAAAGGAGCACTGCTCACAAGCCTGAGTAAGATATACCATGAGCTTCTGTCAGAAAAATAAAATAGTCAAGAGATATAGGGGGTGCACATAAACATCTAAAATGAAGCTATAAACATCATTAAGTGGATAGAGCAAGGTCCCAGCACCTGTACACTGGGAAATGGCCACCACACCAAACACAAAAGCATCTATCATAGTAAAAAATGAATACTGTATAGAATTCACACATTAACACTGATTGATCACATCCGTAGTTCAAATTTTGGGGGCAAATTCATGGCCCTAACTATCTTTCTCTCAACTTATATATCAAAAAATAAGAAGGAAAGAGAAAAGAAAAAGTCAAAGCAAAAAGCTCAAGCTTCTCATATGAGGACTGCATGAAGTGTTATATGTTAGTCAGTTCTGATTAGACCATTTTAGATAGAACAGTGCACAGTGACCCTTGATGTGATGGGCCCTATATAAAGCTTTTTGCAATATTGGAATTTTAACAAACCTCATCCAGAATGTACAGAAGAGGTAAGGATGTGATCACCATGTCTTTGCTCTCTATCTGGTTATTTTTCTGCGTCCTTGATTGTCAGGCATAGAACAGCAACAATCTGAAATAGCTGGTAGACATGGAAAAAGGTGGCTAAAACTATAGTTGTGGGTTGCACACCTCCACTGTCAAAGGCTAATGCTGTCCTCACAGTCCTTGGAGGCCACTCTTGTAAGCCTATTTATTGGAAAGTGGAAGGAGGTTCATCTGAGCTCAAAGTGAACCTGGCCAGCCATGTAGAGGGCAACATGTGATACTTGAGACCCTGTCTAAAACCAGCACAGAAACCCACCATTCATTCAAAGCATCATCTGTGAATTCTTGATTATTTACCATTCTCTCCCTACCAGTCTTTCAATCTGGAATGATAGAAAAGAACTGGAAATGATCTTCCTATTCTCAGGAAATTAATCTCTCTTTCCTTAGGTGCACATTAAGAACCCATGCAAATGGGTATGACCATCTGAACAACTTAGTATCATCTACTCAGTATATCTAGCCTAATACTGTGCCTATGGCAATCTCAAGCTTCCCTGAGTGTTGCTGACCCAGCAAGAAGTATGAAGTACTGAGGTCAAACCCCAGTGATCCTTTCAAGGGTTTAGAAGAAAGCCATCAGAGAAACTCCACTTCTTTGTCCTTAGATTAAATCACATTGACACAATGTGAACCTGGTGGACTATTTAACCAGACATCTTTCTCCTAACCCCAGCTTTCTGAGTTCAGTCCATGTGAACCTGCATGGGGAGAATGCATTGAGTGTACATAGACCACAGTGAAGCCTAAACAGGAGAACAAGCCTGGAACCCAGTGTAACTGCAAGGAGTTTGGTCTTTGCTTAAGAGACCTCCTCAGGGGGTAGGGGATTTAGCACTTGCCCTGGGCAAGGCCCTGGGTTCGGTCCCCAGCTCCAGAAAAAAAAAGAACCAGAGAGAGAGAGAGAGAGAGAGAGAGAGAGAGAGAGAGAGAGAGAGACCTCCTCAGTGGATCTCAGTTCTCCCACTACTCTATAATGACCAAGAGATGTAAGCAGCCAGGTGTTCCCTATGCCTGCCAACACACGCACTAAATGCAGCAAATTTTAATTTCTGTTCAATTGTTCAGTAACTTACTTACACTTGCATATGCTTTGGAAGTGGTGGGGCTTCATGATCAGCATTGCATTTAATAATACATAACCAATCATCCCTCCTAGAATGACTCTGTATACAGAGAAAGAAAATTTATTAGAATGGCTTATAGGCTGTGGTACAGCTAATTCAACAAGGAATGGACGGTCTAAAACGCAGTAGTTGCCCCTGTTGAAGCCAATCCCCCTAGCCATTTTGTTCCATGCCTGCCAGATAGTTCATATTCTTGCTGTAATATGTCGCCCATCATTGTTTCTGAAAATAATTTAACTCACAGCAGGGTCAGGCATGATCACATAACTTGTGTATGTTTTTCTTATTGGTTATTTTGTTTATTTATATTTCAAATGTTAACCCCTTTTCCAGTTTCCCCTCCAAAAACCCTGCATTCCACCCCTTTCCCCAGCCCCCTCGAGGATGCTCCCCCACCCACCCGTTCCCAAACCACTGGGAGGAAGTTGTTTATGTTGTGAGGTTTCTTAATCTTAAATTCCATAAGTATAAGCTTCATGTAGGACCAATAAAATTAAAGGTCAATATGAGGGCTGCAGTGATGGCTCCATGGTTAAGAGCACTGACTGCTCTTCCAGAGGTCCTGAGTTCAAATCCCAGCAACCACATGGTGGCTCACAACCATCTGTAATAAGACCTGATGCCCTCTTCTGGTGTGTCTGAAGACAGCTACAGTATACTTATATATAAATAAATAAATTTTTAAACAGATAAAAAGTCAGTATGAACCTTTGTTGTCTAAAATGGCTTGAGTCAGGGCTGACAACCAGACAGCCCTTCCAGCATCTGCCTATGACCTCACAGGTTTAGACTTTATAAACTGACATAGAAAAATGTCCAGGGTCCTAGCCTGACAAATTCTCAGCTAGGTCTCTGATGATCAGTCTTAGGGTGGGCATTCAAAAAACCATCCCTCTCTAAGTGAGGTCAGAGTTTGTGTGGTTTATGGGGCAACTCCTGAACCCCAACGGTTTTGTCCATTAGCCTGGATATTTCAGCTGGTCTTCAGTACATGCAGAAATCCTGAAGAAGTAGGCAAATTAATAAAGCAAACTTCCTTCTTCCATGTCCTTGATATGAGCTGCCAGCAGAAGGTGTGGTCCAAACAACAACCAACCGATTGGGTAAAGATCTTTACCAAGCCTACAACAGACAGAGGGCTTATATCCAAAATATACACAGAACTCAAGAAGTTAGACCACAGGGAGACAAATAACCCTATTAAAAAATGGGGTTCACAAACGCAGAAAGACATACATGGTATGCACTCACTGATAAGTGGCTATTAGCCCAAATGCTTGAATTACCCTAAATGCCTAGAACAAATGAAACTCAAGACAGATGATCAAAATGTGAATGGTTCACTCCTTCTTTAAAAGGGGAATACCCTTGGCAGGGAAGAGAGAGGCAAAGATTAAAACAGACACTGAAGGAACACCCATTCAGAGTGTGCCCCACATGTGGCCCATACATATAAAGCCATCCAATTAGACAAGATGGATGAAGCAAAGAAGTGCAGACCGACAGGAGCCGGATGTAGATCGCTCCTGAGAGACACAGCCAGAATACAGCAAATACAGAGGCGAGTACCAGCAGCAAACCACTGAACTGAGAATAGGACCCCCGTTGAAGGAATCAGAGAAAGAACTGGAAGAGCTTGAAGGGGCTCGAGACCCCATATGTACAACAATGCCAAGCAACCAGAGCTTCCAGGGACTAAGCCACTACCTAAAGACTATACATGGACTGACACTGGACTCTGACCTCATAGGTAGCAATGAATATCCTAGTAAGAGCACCAGTGGAAGAGGAAACCCTGGGTCCTGCTAAGACTGAACCCCCAGTGAACTAGACTGTTGGGGGGAGGGGGACAATGGGGGTGGGGTGGGGAGGGGAACACCGATAAGAAAGGGGAGGGGGGAGGGGGATGTTTGCCCGGAAACTGGGAAAGGGAATAACACTCGAAATGTATATAAGAAATACTCAAGTTAATAATAAAAAAAAATAAAATAAAATAAAATTAAAAAAAATAAATGAATTAAAATAAAAAAAATGGGGTTCAGAGCTAAACAAAGAATTCACAGCTGAGGAATGCCAAATGGCTGAGAAACACCTAAAGAAATGTTCAACATCTTTAGTCATAAGGGAAATGCAAATCAAAACAACCCTTAGATTTCACCTCACACCAGTCAGAATGGCTAAGATCAAAACTCAGGTGACAGCAAATGCTGGCCAGGATGTAGAGAAAGAGGAACACTCCTCCATTGTTGGTGGGATTGCAAACTGGTACAACCATTCTGGAAATCAGTCTGGAGGATCCTCAGAAAATTGGACATTGAACTGCCTGAGGATCCAGCTATACCTCTCTTGGGCATATACCCAAAAGATGCCCCAACATATAAAAAAGACACATGCTCCACTATGTTCATAGCAGCCTTATTTATAATAGCCAGAGCTGGAAAGAACCCAGATGCCCTTCAACAGAGGAATGGACACAGAAAATGTTGTACATCTACACAATGGAATATTACTCAGTTATCAAAAACAATGACTTTATGAAATTCATAGGCAAATGTATGGCACTGGAAAATATCATCCTTAGTGAGGTAACCCAATCACAGAAAAACACACATGGTATGCACTCACTGATAAGTGGATATTAGCCCAAATGCTCGAATTACCCTAGATGCACAGAACACATGAAACTCAAGAAGGATGACCAAAACGCGAATGCTTCACTCCTTCTTTAAAAGGGGAACATGAATACCCTTGGCAGGGAATAGGGAGGCAAAGTTTAGAACAGAGGCAGAAGGAACACCCATTCAGAGCCTGCCCCACATGTGGCCCATACATATACAGCCACCCAATTAGATAAGATGGATGAAGCAAAGAAGTGCAGGCTGACAGGAACCAGACGTAGATCTCTCCTGAGAGACACAGCCAGAATACAGCAAATACTGAGGCGAATGCCATCATTAAACCACTGAACTGAGAATGGTACCCCCATTGAAGGAATCTTAGAAAGGACTGAAAGAACTCAAGGGGGTTAAGACCGCATATGAACAACAATTCCAACCAACAAGAGCTTCCAGGGTCTAAGCCACTACCCAAAGGCTGACCCTGGGCTCCAACTGCATATGTAGCAATGAATAGCCTAGTAAGAGCACCAGTGAAAGGGGAAGCCCTTGGTCCTGCAAGACTGAACCCCTAGTGAACGTGATTGTTGAGGGGAGGGCGGTAATGAAGGGAGGATGGGGAGGGGAACACCCATACAGAAGGAGAGGGGGAGGGGTTGGGGTATGTTGGCCCGGAAATCGGGAAGGGGAATAACAATCGAAATGTAAATAAGAAATACTCAAGTTAATAAAGATAAAAAAACATAAAGAAGGTGTGGTCCAGATTAGAAGTGGGCCTTTCCATCTCAAAAGATCTGAATTAAAGATTTATCTCCTCATCTCAAAGATTTGGATCAGAAGTAGGTATTCTTGCTTCAAATAATTTAATTAAGAAAAAAAATCCAATGGTGCTCATGCCTTTAGCCTCAGCATCCAGGAGGCAGAGGCAGGTGGATCTCTGAGTTCAAGGCCACCCTGGTCTACAAAATGAATTCCAGGACAGCCAGAGCTACACAGGGAAACCCTGTCTCAAAAAAAAAACAAAGAAGAGGAGGAGGACCAAGAGGAGGGGGTTGAAGAGAGGAAAAAAGAAAGAAGGGGGAGAGAGAGAGAGAGAGAGAGAGAGAGAGAGAGAGAGAGAGAGAGAGAGAGAGAGAGAGATCGAGAGATCCCCCTCACAGGGCGTCAAGCCATTTGGCATTAGTTAATTCCAGGTACACTCAAGTTGACAACTAAGAACAGCAATCCCATTACCCGTGGTTGTGATCTCACCCTGGTAGGCTCCTGAGTAGGAGGCTGAAGCAGGAGAATTGCCATAAGTCTGATGCCAGCATGAACTACACACGTGTTCCAAGCCAAGCCAACCTCAGCTACAGTTTGAGATTCTGTCTGAAAAATATGAAAGAGAAAGGAAACATAATTTCCTAGAGCAGTGTTTCTCAACCTTCCTATGGCCTCAACACTTTAGAACAGTTCCTCATGCTGTGGGGATCCCAACTACAAATTATTTTGTCTCTACTTCACAACTGTAAATTGGCTACTGTAATGAATCTTTATTGTAGTGTAAACTATCTGATAGGAGACCCCGTGTGGGTCACGACCCACAGGCTGAGGGCCTTTGCCCTAGAGGTGGTCTTGGCCTAGTTTATATAGTTCATATTATAATGGCCTCTCTCAGCGTTTGAAGGTCGAGTATATTCACTTGTAACATCAAAACTTAAAAATTCAGTTGAGCTGCTGGCTGGTACGGTCTGACATCCCTCAGAATAGCTTTGCCATTTTGTCACATGCCTGCCAGCCATTTCATATTGTTGCTGTAACATGCCTGCTGTCACTGAGGAGGAGAAGGGACTTGGCTCAAGGACATGCTGACCACACACCTTGTTTTGTTCTGAATGTTCTGTATGCGGTTTGCTAATCTAGAGAAATTCTACACCTGAAGGAGTGGTTCCCTGAAGTGGACACAGGTGAAAGGCTAAGGCAGATGTGTGAAGGAATGTTTCACTGAGGCAGACACAGGTAAAAGGATGTTCTGCTAAAGCAGGCATGTGAAAGGACACGTGATGAAGGGTTCTGCACTAAGGACACACATGCATTGGTCTGCCTTGCATTCTGTAGTTGAGCTGCATTTGTTGGGACTTCATAGAACCACAGCAAAAACCCTTCTGGTGGGCTGTGTAGTTTCTCGCTGTTTCCTTGGACTCGGGCTGATGGGCAGAGTGATATCAGCTGAGACAGACACATGTGCTGACGCAGGACACACGCTGAGGCCAGACCCATGGAGTACACGGGATATTGAGAAGGAGTTTGGATGGAGTTATGCTTGCGTACTTGTTGGTCTGGGGTCTCTGCTGATCTCTGCTCGCCTGAGAGCTGCTCTTACTGGCTGTGTAGCATCTTGGCTGCTCTTTGTTCCACTTGGACAGCCCTCAGGACCAGGCGCTCCTCTCCCTTAACCATGGCTGCTGTCCTCTTCCTCTCTCCTCTCCATCACACACGTTCTTCCTTTATTCTCTGGCAACTTCTTCCTCCTTCTTCCCTCCTCATGATCCTCTCTAGCAAAGCCCTCAAGGCTCACCTCCCCCGTCTGTCTGCTGTGCAGCTGTTGGCTGGTGGCTTCTTTATAATCACAGTTAACTGGGAGCAGGGTCAGGCCCTGGCTTCTCTTAGTGTCCACAAACAACAATGGATAAGGATCCGTGCAGTGACAACCCTATTACCTATGTGGGGTCAGGTGAAGCGATTAAGCACTGAAAGGAATAATTTTGTCTCCTTCAGGAAAGTCCTTTACTGCTGAGCACTTATTCTTAGCAATGTGTGTTTTACTCATGGTTTCTTCTGCTGCACCCAATGCCAGTTATCGGGCTTATATTGCTTATCATGATGAAATCCTACTACTTTTGTGTTAGTAAATATATGGATAATGACACAGAACATGATTGGAAGTTAATTCAAGCCTATTTAGAGGGTAATGAAAGTGCTTCAAAAGTAATTAATGCCTTCAAATACGATGTTGGAATGTCTTTTGGTAAACAGCTAGAAGATACTACCCCTATGGAAATAGCGAAATTATTGGCTGATCAATTGACAGGATTAGATCCCAAGGCTTGGCTTCAAAGGATTTTCCATAGTATGGGAGAAGCTAGTTTTGCCATAATCTTATGTACATTATGTATTATGTTGCTTTATTTTTACATGACTAAACCCCTACAAGGAACTTTAGCTATGTTATGTAAAGTGTTACTTTAAAACAAAAGAAAAAAGAAGGAATTGTTAAGACATAGAGATGCAGCTCCCAGGCAGGGTCAAGAAAGGCCTGGTGACAGATTCAAGTAGGGTCTGGAATGCCGCCCTGGAGAAGAAAATGTTTTTCTCACTTGGCCTTAAATTATGTTCTGCTGTGTCCCGTTTTGTGGAAGTGGTTCTAACGCTCTCTTGGTAATGGTGAGTATATTTTGATTATAATAAGAGAGGTGATTTGTTATATGAATATTTTTAGAAGAAGCTTTCATTTATTCGTCTTTCTTTGTTTAATCTTCCCTCATTGTTCCTGGTATCCTGGGAATAATGATCTTATGGTATCTTGACACAATGAAAATTGTAGTAATGCATATTCTTAGCTTAATAAGGATTAATAAAGCTTGCAACTCCGTGCAGTTTCTTCTGCCTTTGCTCTGCACCCCCTGTGTCCTGGGGGTATGCGACCGTACTCAGGGCCTCAACTCACTACACATTGACAATGGGTCACCCCACAAAACAGAGAAGCATCTACCTTAGTCAAAAATGGACATTTTATTGAATGCACACACTAACACTGATTGATCACATCCATAGCTAAGATACTAGGGGCAGATCCGTGGCCCAAAATACATTCCTCTAAACCTATAAAGAAAGAAAGAAAGAAGGAGAGAAAGAAGGAAAGAAAGAAAGAAAGAAAGAAAGAAAGAAAGAAGGAGAGAAAGAAGGAAAGAAAGAAAGGAAGGAAGAAGAAAAAACACAAAAAACTTAAGCTTCTCATAGGAACTTCGCAGGAAGTGTTGTCTGGTGGTCAGTTCTGATTAGGCCATTTTAGATGAAACAGTGCATAGTGACCCTTAATGTGATGGGCCCTATATAAAGCTTTTTGCAATATTGGAATTTTAACAAACCTCATCCAGAACATACAGCAGAGGCAAGGATGTGATCACCATGTCCTTGCTCTCTATCAGGTTATTTTTCTGTGTCCTTGATTGTCAGGGATAGACAGCAACAATCTGAAATAGCTGGTAGACATGGAACAAAGTGGCTAAAACTATAGTTGTGGGTTGCACACCTCAACTGTCAAAGGCTAATGCTGTCCTCAGAGACCTCGGAGGCCCCTCTTGTAAGACTGTCTATTGGAAAGTGGAAGCACTGACTTCAAAGTGAACCAGGCCAGCCAGGGAGAGGGCAACATGGGATACGTGAGACCCTGTCTAAAACCAGCACAAAAACCAACCCTTCATTCAAAGCATCATCTATTAATTCTTTATTATTTACCACTTTCTCCCTACCAGCCTTTCAGTCTGGAATGGTAGAAAAGGACTGGGAATGTTCCTTCTATTCTAAGGACCTTGATCTCTCTTTCCTTAGGTCCACATTAAGAACACATGCAAATGGGTATCACCATCTGAACAACTTAGTATCATCTACTCAGTATATCTAGCCTAACACTGTGCTATGACAATCTCAAGCTTCCCTGAGTTTCGCTGACCCAGCAAGAAGTATGAAGTACTGAGGTCAAACCCCAGTGATCCTTTCAAGGGGTTAGAAGAAAGCCATGAGAGATGCTCCACTTCTTTGTCCTTAGATTAAATCACATTGACACAATGTGGGTGGACTATTTAACCAGACATGTTTCTCCCAACCCCACCTTTAGGAGTTCAGTCCATTGCAGAATTCATGTCCCACCATCCTAGATACTGATTTAGTGATATGTAATAATTATTCAAACCTATACATTAAATTTTGTCATTTTGTTAATTATTGTGGTTTTCACAGTCTTCTTTGATTAACTTTCCTAGTTTTATTAATTTATCCCCTGTGTTCTCTCCTATTTTATCCTTCCCTTCAAACTAAAGTATTCCTTTTAGGATCCTCTACAGAGCTGTCTTACTGGTTATACATATTGTGTTAAATTTATTTTTAGTATGCATTCGTCAGCACAGTAGCTGTGCAGCTGCCTGCCCTCCATGGTATCAGATCTACTTTCCAAACAATAACGCTCAACTCCTACTGAGTGTGTAGCATCTTGGCTGCTCTTTGTTCCACTTGGACAGCCCTCAGGACCAGGCTCTCCTCTCCCTCAACCATGGCTGCTGTCCTCTTCCTCTCTCCTCTCCATCACAAGTTCTTCCTTTATTCTCTGGCAGCTTCTTCCTCCTTCTTCCCTCCTCATGATCCTCTCTATAAAGCCCTCAAAGCTCCCCTCCCCCATCTCTCTGCTGTGCAGCTGTTGGCTGTTTGTTTCTTTATAATCACAGTTAACTGGGAGCAGGGTCAGTTATTTGGGGTTAACCAGTCTTGAGTTCTACAAATTAGCATTAAAATACAAGCAGCATTAGGCCAATACACTACAGGGATTTTTGTTTGTTTGTTTGGTTGGTTTGGTTTAATTTTCATTTACCTTTTTAATTGTTATTTTATTTTTGGTGATTTTTTATTAATCGGTTATTTTATTTATTTACATTTCAACTGTTGTCCTGCTTTCCAGACTCCCCTCATCAAACCTTACATCCTGTTTCTGCTCAGCTTTGCCTATGTGACAGTGCTCCCCCACCCACACATATCCATCCCCACCTCACACCTCTAGGATCTACATTTGGTGGGGCAACAGGCCTCACCTTGAACCATAGAGCCATCCTTGCATACACTTTGGCTGGCAGTTTGGTCCCTGGGAGCTTGGGGATTAGGGAAAGAAGATCTGTTCAGATATTAAAGCCAATGATTGCTGCATTCTCTTCTTTTTCTGGTTATAGGTGAAATTATGTTTGTGTGCTTCTCTTTTTTTAAATTATTGAGAGAAGATTAATTTCTTGGTTTTTCTTGGGTATAGTTTAGTTCATTGTCTTAGAGTTTTCCTCCTATTAGCCTCAGTTGTGCTTTCTTAGAGAAAAGAATTGTTTAAATTTGGTTTTTTCATGAAATATCCTGGTTCCTCCTTTTATGGTGATTGAGGATTATGCTGGATATAGGAGCCTGTGTCTGCATTACATCTGCCCAAGATTTTCTGACTCTTAGAATCTCTGTTGAGAAGTCTGGTGTAATTCAGATACGTCTGAATTTATTTGTTACTAGATATTTATACCTTACCCCTTTTAATGTTCTTTCTTGATCTGTGCATTTAGCGTTTTAATTATTATGTGAATGGAGGAAATTTTCTGGTAAATTAGTTTGATGTTCTATAGGCTTGTTGTACCTTTATGGCCTTTTCTTTCTTTACCTTATGGAAGTATGCTGCCATGATTTGTTGAAGATGTTTACTGGATCTATGAACTAGAAATCTTAATTCTCTTCTATATCTATTATCCTTAGGTTTCAACATTTAATTGTGTCCTGAAATTCATGGATGTTTTGGATTCAATAAACCATACATGTTTATCTGAGATGGGTGTTTTGTGCTTTGTGGGATGACCTCCTTGACCCCAGGCTGCATGAAGAATCTCAGCTGACAGTGGGGACATAAATTATGAGTATGTGTAGCAAGACCCAGACCTCTTCCAGGTTCTTAGATATAAACTGAGAACCTCAAATACAGTAGTAATGTGATAGTGTGGTGTGAATCTAGTTACTATTCTCTATTTTGATATAGATGACTCCTTTTATGTCATGGTCAGCTTATAATGACTAGAAGACCTAAGCTTGAGAATAACCAAAGACTACATTGCTTCTCTAGCAGCTGAGCTTTTAAAAGCCCTCGTGTGACAGCAACTGTTGTTGGACATTCTGGATTATTCCTTCTGTACTTTAACTCTCTGTGTCACTTCCACCATCAGTAAGTTAGTTCAATTCCATAAATTGGAAATCCATCACCTGGAAGAAATACTCTTTTTTTTTAAAGATTTATTTATTTATTTATTTATTTATTTATTATATACAAGTACACCGTGACTGTCTTCAGACACACCAGAAGAGGGCATCATATCTCATTACAGATGGTTGTGAGCCACCATGTGGTTGCTGGGATTTGAACTCAGGACCTCTGGAAGAGCTGTCAGTGCTCTTAACCACTAAGCCATCTCTTTAGCCCAAGAAATACTTTCTGAATATGACTGAGATTGGCCATGGAAAAAGGGTAGCTTGAACTGTCCCACCTAGGTTCTGGGCCTGCACAGGCCTGCTCTCCAAAAGAAACCTGTGTTCACAGCTGTTGGCTGGCTAAGAAAGATTTCACGAGACGTGATGCACAGCCCTCGGACTTCTGCTTCAGTCATCTGCACAATTTTTCCCGGACGATATCCTCATACCTCCAGCAGGCGGGTGATGAAGCTGTCCACTCTCAGCTCCCCTTCAGCCATCTTGTGGCCACCAGACTCTCCTCCCTGCAGCAGGAACAAGGGCTTCTCCATGGTGGCTGCAGCAGCAGTGGTGGTTTGGCATTCTCACCTAGGAGGCCCTATGCCTTTCTACCCCAGTTCCAACTCACCTCAGGCCCGGGCCTTCCCCCCATCCACTTCCCATGGAGCAGGGAGAGCAGCACCCACTAGAAATAAAAGGGAATCCCTTGGTCCTGCCAAGACTGAACCCCCAGTGAAGGGGCTTGTTGGGGGGAGGGTGGTAAAGGTGGGAGGATGGGGAGGGGAACACCCATAGAGAAGGGGAGGGGGAGGGGTTAGGGGGATGTTTGCCTGGAAACCCAGAAAGGTAATAACAATTGAAATGTAAATAAGATATACCCAATTTAATAAAGATGGAGAAAAAAATAGAAAGAAAAGGCACACATTTAAAACAGAAGAATATGGACCCTAATTTTAAACCACAGCTCTGTCAATTAACTATACCTTAAGGAAGCTCAGAAAAGCAGGCCAAACAATTAATATTTTCTCGGTTTAAGTAAATAATAATGTCCGCTTCTTGCTATTGTGGAGGGAATTAAATAGATAATATGTAATCATGGAAGTTTTGAAGTTCCATCCATTTTTCTGTTCATTAAATCAATCTTACTAATTTCATTGATCAAATATGTATGTTTTCCGTTTCACAGTTATATGTATAATAAAACCAGTATAAAAACCTTCAGAATATTCAGTTATTATAGATATTTGTCATTTCTTACAGAGGGCAACTATGATTGACTACACCCAATTCTATAAAAAACAAAACTCAGGAAACCTGGCCCTTGGCAGCAATGAATCAAGAAATATCTAGGATGGTGGGGCATGAATTCTGCCAAGCAATGAACTCAGATAGCTGGGGTTGTGAGGAAGATGTATGGTTGAATAGCACACTAGATTCACGTTGTATCATCTTGATTTAATCTAAGGACAAAGAAGTGCAGTATCTCTGATGGCTTTCTTCTAACCCCTTGAAAGGTTCACTGGGGATTGACCATAGAACTTCATTCTTCTTGCTGGGGCAGCAACACTCAGGGAAGCTTGAGATTGCCATAGGCACAGTATTAGGCTAGAAATGCTGAGTAGGTGATACTAAGTTGTTCAGATGGTCATACCCATTTCATTTGTTCTTAACGTGGACCTAAGGAAAGACAGATCGAGGTCCTTAGAATACAAAGATCATTTCCAGTTCTTTTCTACCTTTCCTGAATGAAAGACTGGTTGGCAGAGAATGGTAAAAATTCAAGAATTGGTAGATGATGCTTTGAATGGAGGGTGGGTTTCTGTGCTGGTTTTAGACAGGGTCTCAATTACCCCATCTTGTTCTCTACGTTGCTCGTCCTGTTCACTTTGAGCTCAAATAAAGCTGCTTCCACTTTCCAACAGGTAGTCTTACAAAGGGGCCTCCAAGGACCGTGAGGACAGCATTAGCCAATGAGAGCTGAGGTGTGTAACCCACAACTATAGCTTTATCTGAAAGACCCTCAGACAGAGGAGACTCTCGCTCCAGTCCTGAGGACAATCACCACCCCATGAACACACAGGACTCAGTCTTGATGTAAAAACAAGAGGTTTACTTTGGGATACCATGCACTGGGGCTCGACACGGTCCTCACGCAGGAGGGATGTGAGGAGCCTCGAACAACAGAAATGTACAGCTTAAACAGTCATTTACGATCACACAGTTTCATTAGCTCAGCTATTTCGGTGCCAAGGATAACTAGGCAGATGTTTCTCGTCCTGGGATAAGGCCGTAACCACATCAATGCAGCTATTTCAGTACCAAGGACGTCTGACTTGATACATGTTTTCTTATCCTGGGGTTTCCAGGACAAGGACCAAGGATATCTGTCTTGGCAGGTGTTTCTCTTCTGGAGTTCCCAGGACAAGGCTATAGCGATGTCAGCCTATAGCACAGCTACATTCAGTACCCAGGACATCTCACTTCTATAGTGGTCAGTCAGCTTCCCAGAGATGTTTCCTGTCTTGTAATTGCCCTGCAGTAAATATGTTCTGTACCCTCTGTTCTTATGGTCCAGCAGCTTCCTAGAGAGTGGGTTGGAATGTGCTTTCTGTACTTTCTGTTCTATTGTCTAATGTGTAGGGGCTAAGCGAGGGCCAGCTTAAAAGATTCTCATGCTTAAGAAATGGCTGTACTGATATCAAACGGGTATCTTTCATATCCACTTTCTTCCAAGTCTACCAGCCATCTCAGATTGTTGCTGTAATATGCCTGACAATCAAGGACATAGAAAAATAACTTGATACACAGCAAGGACATTGTGATCATATCTTGTGTTGTTATGTATGTTCTGGATGAGGTTGGTTAAAATGACAATATTGCACAAAGCTTTATATAGGACCCATCAAATTAAGGGTCACTATGCACTGTCATAGCTAAAATGGCCTGGTCAGAAGTGACCACTGGATCACTCTTCTGTAACTTCACATGAGAGGCTTGTGCTTTTTGTGTTTTTTTATTTTTCTGTTTTTTCTTATTTATTTATTTATTTATTTATTTATTTATTTATTTATTTATTGTTTTATATGTTGTCAGGAAGATAGTTCAAGTCATGGATCTGCCCCCAAAATCTGAGCTTTGCTACCAATACTGTAAACAGTATTAGTGTATGCATTCAATAAAATAACTTGTTTTTTTTTTTTTAGTACGATAGATGCGTTTGTGTTTTGTGGGGTGATCCATGAAACAGGAGTGAAGATGCTTGTTTCTTACTCTGTCCACTGAGTTATGTCTCTAGGCTTGTCCTACTCCTTTGGCTGCATCCCCCCCTACATCTGCTGACTATTTTATTTTTCAGATGAAATCACACGTTATAGCTTAGAGAGGCCTGTAAGCAATCCTGCTTTGGTAACTTAGGTGCAGAGAGGAGAGCCCCACACTCAGCCTGAGGGTGCATTCACTGGTGGATCCAATATTTCAGTTTCCTCTGCTAACAGATCACCACATTGTTGCCAGGACCATAATGAATGCAATTCTTTCTCCTAAGGAATCCGGTGGCAACTGTTAAATGTTAAGCACAAAGCTTCAGGTTGTACCTATAACACACACGCACATCGCAACCTACCCTACAGGCTATTTCTGGGTGTGATTTCATGCACCTGCACATCATGAGACAGGAGACCTCTTTGGCTACTTATAGGAACTGGTGTGATTTCTCAGTAATCTTTAATGGGTAATATTGCTGACTGAGGAGAATTTGAGGTAGGATGAAACATTTCTGTGCTTTGATTGGGGAGGAAGCACTCATTTAGATACATAGCAATGACTTAGGTTTTTCCAATCAAGCCTAGAGCCAAATTTGGCTTTGGAAGCATGTGGTGCTCAGTGGCTATGCCACAGGGAAGTCCCCTGAAAAGGGTCCATAAGCTTTTGCTCAGTACAGGGAGAACATTAGCAGGGAGGCAAAGTCTGTTATCCATGACATCAGCCGTCCCTTCCTGGACATTCTATTGTCTCCTAGAGAGACCTTGGAATCCCTGTGATGTCACCAGTATCGTTGTGACAACCAATTCCCTACTTTTTCTCTTAGTGTCCAAAGGATATATCCACAGACATGTTTGCCCGTCTTTGTAGGCGCTTTGGGAGAGTTGATGTTGATAGAGAAGAGTCTAGAGTGAAGCAAACGAAACCTAAAGGTAATGATGGACACAGGACATGGGGAATGTGGAGTAAGTTCTGGGCAGTGTATGTTGAGCTTCCTATCAGGGGTGTGTGTGGGGGTCTTCCGCTGGCCGTTTTAGTAATGGGCCAAAACCACTGGAACATCTCCACAGATATTGAATTCCATGATTATCACAATTCCTGAAAGTCAAGGTTTTCACATCATTAGTTTCTCCATAACCACATGGAGGATATGGCACTGCCTCTGCTATTATTGGGTGAACTTCTAGTCTTTACTTTTACAGTGCATTCGGTATGTTAAATTGATATTATAACACCACCAGTACTCATGGAGGGTATAACTTTTCTGAATTAAACAGGGCATCAATGTACTTCACTTTCATTGCTTCTTTAAATTCAGTGACTCTCTGACAGTAGTAAGAGGGAGAGAACTGTGCTCCTGGCCATGACCTTATATTCTTAGAACTCCTCTGACTACCTCTGGCTGACGGGGCCAATCTTAACTTCATATATTAGAGGTTCTGTGTGGCAGATATTTTTCTACAGTAGCCAAAGTATATGGAGCAGGTAGAGAAAGAGCCTGTAACCTATTGGCACTTCTGGGGCATTTGTCATTTCAGTAGGGGTAATTAATAAGTCTGTTGACCATGTCCTCCCCCTACATGACTTTTTAATGCAAAGTTATTGGACTAGAGTAACAGTGTAGGATATCTGAGTATCCCTGAAAAATCAAGTCATTGTGGATGCTGAATTGATGATCTGACTTCTGAAACCAGAGGGGTGAGGGTCCAGAAATAAGGTTGTAGCCTGCGTACCTGATAATAATCGTGGAGAAGGCATCTCTCTGGTACTTGTAAGCCTGTGTGGGCTGGCATAGGGAACACCTGGCTGCTTACATCTCTTGGTCTCTATATAGTAGTGGGGGAACTGTGATCCACTTAGGATGCCTCTTACACAGACCAAACTTCTTGAAGTGACACTGGCTTCCAACCATGTTCTCCTGTTTGGACCTCATTGTGGTCTGTGTATGCTCTATGCATTCACCCCATACGGGTTCACTTGTGTTCTTCTACCTACAGAGGCCTGCAGACAGACGTCATCCCCTGAAAATATCCTAAACAAGGTGCAGGACAACGAGGAAGAGGAGAGGCTGAATAGAGAACTGGAGCTAACTACCAAGGAGAGAAATGAGCTGACAGATCGCCTCCTTTATGTGACAGGTGGATCCATGAACAAGAGGTAGCATTGCTCCAAACAAACGACCTTGTTCTAAACCTCATCTCCCATAGAGAGGAGATTCAGAACCTGACCCTTACTGAGGAGTGAGTTTGGACATGGACTCTCTGATTCTGCCTGTTGAAAATCTGAACTTGTGATCTGAGTGAAGAATTCAGGGATAAAGTCACTGGAGCATGAGTTCCCAGTGTACAATTGGAAAGCCCTTGACAGGTGGCAGCTTTGCAAGGTTCTAGGTGCTGTGAGTTTGTGGAGAGTGTTTGTACTTGCTAGGAAGGTGACTGAACGCTATCATCTCCTGCCAGCTCCCTTAGGTGACAGGTCCCACATTGTTCATCTACATGCTTAACTAGAAGGCCTGAGGGTCAGGCCTGTTCCTTCTTGTCTGTGTGCCTTAAACTCTGAGACATTAATGGTGCATACATTTCTACTGATTCTCATTGTGCTCTTTCCATATTTGTCTCTCTTTCTCATTCTCTGCGTCTGTTTAATTTTCTTTTCTTGTGGGTGTGTCCCAGTTTGTGTGTCTGTGTGTGCACAGGTCTGCATGCATATGCACAACTTTTATATGTTTCTGTGTCCCTCCACCCTTGGAATTTAGGGGTCTGTTTTTTGACCTCAGGATATACCTGTATAATAGTTTCATGGAGGTGTAAGTGCTTTATTTTGGAAGTCCCACTTTCAACAGTACAGTTCTTTGCCTGTGTGGTCACATTTGTCTATACATTTGTATGCCTTGGGCAGATTATAAGTTTGTGGCAATATCTGGTGTCATCTCCAGAATTATGTGTACTGTCTGCCTCTAGAATATTAGTTATTCGGCTTGTAGCATTCCAATTGTCAAAACAGGAAAAATGAAATTAGAGGTTTCTGGATGTGTGTGTGTGTGTGTGTGTGTGTGTGTGTGTGTGTGTGTGTGTGTTAGCGTAAGAGCTGTGGCCTAGGCTTTTGACAGCATAACAGGTTTGAATGCAGATCCAGCCCTCCTGATTGAAAAAAGTGAGCCAGGGAACCCTTTATCTGGGTGCTTAGCTTCTGTGGTCCTGGGCACACAATTCCAAGTTTCTGAAGCTGAAGAATTCAAATATGTAGAATTCAGAAAGTGTCCTTCCAGGACTGGGGTAGTACAGGACACAGCCTGAGTTCATATAATCCTAAACCTCGATGTTCATTGGGTTCTATCTTCCTGGGGCCAGCCCCTACTTCAGGCCAAATCCATTTTATGAAAACATGAAGATAAAGGAGAAAGAGGTCATGTCATTACTGCACAACTTAGACACAAAGAACATTGAACATCTTGAGAAATTTCAGGAGCTGAAGAAGGATATTAACTTCTATCGGTAAGTACTGGTCAGAAGGGCCCCTCACTTGTGGAATGGCCATTGCTGCCTCTCTTTGTTCTGGACTGGAGAGCCTGCAGCTCTGGGTCCATGTCTTCTGCTGTTTAAATATCACTGTGCTGTGGGTCTTTTGGACTCAGTTTCAGTTCTTTAAGAGACTGTGACTTCTCACCACAGTGTCTATGCATCTTTACAAGGCTCTGGATAGAACTACACTGATTCAGGCATCAGAGTGTTATTAGGCCAACCTGCGGCTCTGGGGTCATACCAGGTTTAACAAAGCTCAATGTGTGGACCCCATGGTTTGCATGACCTCCCTTGGTCATACTGTCCTCTTGTGGTTATTTGCTGCCTACTAATTGATGCTGTCCCGATGCATTGGGCTCTCATGGGTAGTTGTAGATCCCTTGTTCTTTTGGAGAGACATGGACTCTTATTGGTGCTTGGGTCACAGAAACAATTTATTCTTCCCTGGATTGGCCGTTTGCTGTTTGTGCAGCAGCCTTACATGTATGGAGATGTATTCTATGAAGTCTTTATGGGTATCTGGGTCCTGGTGGAGTTTGTGGGATTTGGCAGTTGGAATGGGAGGAAGAGGCCTCAGGATCTTACTATGCAGAGTGTGTTTCCAGCAACCTGCACAGCCGGCTCCTGATGGACCAGGCATGTATGAAGAAGAAGTTGGTCACATTGAAGCAGGAGAGCAAGGAGTTACAGCGATATTTGTTTGAGTTGAACCCGAAAGATGAAGATGAACAGGAGAAGGCCAGCAACCTCCAGACCCAGCAAAACTTGGTAGGAACAAGCAGCTGAGTCAGATTAACAATGTCTGATACCATTTGCCTATTGGATACATCTTTGTTTCCCCTATCACCTTTCTAATCTCCCCACACCCAGTCAGTCACCCACCTCATGTGATAGAGTTATTCATTGCTCTGTCTATGCACAAGTATTCTGGGAAGTTAACCACTCTTCAGAAACTGAATTATGGTCAATTATACTTCTCTGCCCTTTTTGAAACTGCAGTCCAGAAATGGTGACAGAGGAATAACATATCACATGACTAAATCTCCCTATTACAGATTGGATGCTATGAAGAGTTTTGAACGAGTTCTTGGTCGTGTGACAAAGGTCATACAGGGGTCATGTGATGGTTGGAAGCACCTTGTAGGGATAAGAACCAAGTGCAAATGGCAAATGAGTCCTGGTCATTGGCTTTGATCTGGGTATCATGTGGCCTTCTCCTTTCTTCCTGCACCCCAATTAGGTCTCTCCCCATTTCCCCATTCTTGGTTTGCACTGGTAGAGTCTGAGGAGCAGCTTGTTCTCCCACAGTACTGTGAGGGTTGCTGGTGATGTTCCCCATCCTGCATAGATATCAGCAATGATTTCAGTGAAAAGATCAGTGCTGTCTGTCCAATGAGCTGAAGGGACAGAAGGCAGCAACTTGACAGCTGGTATGCATGTCCCCACCAAATCAGTGTCTTAATAGCTGCCTTCTCCTCCCAGGTCTCAGGATCTGCAGGAGACATGGCATAGGACGGATCCCAGGAAGACAGCCCCCTGAAGAGTGAGTTTCTTCCTCAGGAGTTCCCTGTGACGACAATCCTCACAGTCAAAGACTTTTTGGCGGAATATTCTTCTTCTCAGATAATTTCCTCAATGTATAGAGACCCTAAATTTATGTATCCGTATGCCAGCCTGTCTCATTGAGGTCTTTCTCTTCTCTCATACAGATAACACCATTTGAGAGAAAACTGAGGGGACTACCTTGACATCTCACGTCCTAGAGGAGAAACAGCACTACAACTGTGTTTCTAAACGTTCATTAAGAAAATCCTGTTAAGAAATGTTTTTGGTTATGATTTTCATTGAAGTTTTCTTTTTGTTATTTCATAGTTATATATTCTTGTTACTGTTTTTCATTTTTTATACCATTTTAGTTGTTCATTTTATGCCTGTTTTTTGTAAATTGTATTCCTTATGAATAAAAATTGATTTGTAACTCTTGACTCTTAAGACCATCTTATTCAAGGGTCCTTTCCCCTCCTGTAGACTTAGAACTGACAGCTAGATATGGATCTTTGCATGGTCCAGGCAGCATGGGTAAATAGGGAATTCAAAGCCACCAAGGTGTACACAGGGTGATAGTGTCTTTTGTGTGGATAATGTGACTTTTTTTATGGACACACACTTTATGATGTAATCACTGACATACTGTATCCATGCTGTCATGTGTTCTGCTCATCCTAGTCTATATCAGTCTACAACACACATTCCTTATTGACTGTGTGCACCAGATATTGAGTAACACACACTCATGCCTGTAGAGCTGCAGAAAAAATGACAACTTTCACAAAGGAATATAGAATAATCCTAATCGAGAACCATGTGCCTCAGTTTTTCTTACAATACAGCATTAGTATTAAACCACAAAGATAATGACCATTAACGTCATTTTGGGAAATAGGTTTTTATAGGTGCTGTTTCATTTGATCATTCATATGCTGTGTTTTTTATTGTTGCTGATTATATTTATTTTTATCATGTAACTCAATGGATCTTTTTTTTTCAAATGTATGTCTGGGCCACTCCTGAGTGCATTTCCCTCATGATCCAAAAGAGGGAATAGCATTCCCCACTGTAGATGATTGTTAGGGACCATGTGGTTCTTCTGAGAGAGCAGCAGATGCTCTAACCTGTGAGCCATCACCACAGCTCCTGTAGGTAGCTTTTGTCCTTCCAGGGCATGTGCTGTAGTAGGTGGACACGATCACCTCCCATTTAGGAGAGAGATCTCAGGAGATGTGTATGTACAGGTGGTTGAGCGGTGCCTGCTCAATGTGGTAGGCTGCTAGGCAACCAACTGAACCCCAGCCCTGCTCCACCTGCATTCTTCGAGGCAGAGTTTCTATAGCCCAGGATGGTCTAGAATGCATCATCTGCCTATGTCTTTTTTCCACTAATGCTAGGATGAGGAGCATATGTCCTCCACACCCTTCTTTCCAAACAATGAACATGCTCATGGTCTGATTATCACATGGCCATGAGGGAGGTAAATAACACTCAGCCAAAACAGAGGCGCATTGCCACAGTCACACAGACAGCCTGGACAGATCTGACACGATCAGCACCAGGTTTGACTGCCACTACTTGAAGCAAGGTCCTCCAGTGTTAGGACAACCGTTCAAACAGCAAAGAATGAACCTGTTCCCAGCATCCGAGGAGTGGGAGACCCAGAAACCCATGTGTCAATGTGCCATTTGGAAAATGGAAGTGAGGAGGCAGGGAAGCAGCCAGAACTGGACACAGTTGCAGGGACCCAGGCAAAGAGGGAATATTGGGGCAGAGTCCATGAGATGTCAGTAGGCAACAGGCCAGCTGGGACTAGTGTGGGTACAGGGCTTCTAGTGTGGGTGAGAGAGGAGCAAATGTAGCAATGGTCAGATTCTGATGCAGCATAAAGATTGGAAGGAGCTTAGACCGTCTCAGTGTCTTATAGGGACATTATAGACACTGATGGGCAGTGTGGGGATTGCAGGGTCCCTTATAGTGTTCTCTGCAGGTGTCAGGGCTCTGTCAGACCTATGACTATCAGGCAGGCTCTGAGCGCAAGTGAGAGTCACGGGACAGGCCCTGTGTACAGCCTGGTTTGGGGACATTTCCAGGTGCCCCATGGACTGCAAAATAAAGGCAAAGGACACAGGGAAGCCAGCAGTTCCCCTGCACAGGACATAAATACTTGTAGACCTTTCTAGAATTTCCATAGACCATCTGTCACTAGTCCTCACTATAGAAGGCACCAGCATTCTGCCCTCTACTTCAATTGGTGAGACAGCTAGTCTAACTCCAGCAGTAAGGCCTCAGGGAAGACAGTAAGAACTCACAGGTGACCTCTTTTACTATTGAAACAGGCTCTTCCTATGGAGCCCAGAGTGACCGTAGGGTCCTAATTCTCCTGCCTCACAGTGACTGTAAATTCAAATCTACCTTCAAGAGCAATTGATTCATAGCACAGGGGGGAAGATCAGATTAAGGCTATCTAAAGGCCCCAGGGTGGTAGGATTACCAGGGTCCTAGTAAGTTTCTCCAGCCTTAATTACAACCTGAGTCAGTCCTGCTGTGTGGGATATCGCCTGCTGCCCAGTGATGTCACAACTTGGAATTCTTTGTCAAATATAAGCTATTATGGGAATGAAGTAGCCACACAATAAACACTGGTCTGGATACTCCTAGGTCAAGAATCCCCTGTTGGAAATGCCTTGGACCGCAGCATTTTACATTCCGGATCCTTCTGGCTTTTTAGCAGATTTATAAATACAAAAAAGAAAAATGGGCATAGTAATTTAAGCCTATGATCCCAGGCATGGGAAACTGAGTCAGGGTGATGGAAGACTGTAAGTTCCAGGGCAACCTGTGTTTCAAGAAAAAAAAAAAAAGGCATGGTGAAGATTCCACTCAAGTAGAAACCAAAAGGCTTTCACATGGGGCCTGCCATCCACTGGTCAGCACTCCCATCGTCACAGCCACAGGGAGACACTGGGGAACATTTCCCACTGTCTCTCTTTGGGATGCAGTCCACCCCATGATTCTATGTGAGGAATGCCCCAAAGGTTGCATCATGTGAGTGACCTAGATAGTTCCAGGATTGGGAGAATTCAGGAGTTTATAATTAGGGATGATCTACAGCTATGGCAAAGCCTTTTCCCTCCACATGGCAGCCCCAGGTTTGGCCCCAACAGTAAAAATAAAATCCCCCCAAAATAATGCCAACAAAATATCACGAAGCCTAAACGTCTGACCACTCTCCTCAAAAGTGCACAGGAACCTGACTCCACATTTAGGACCCACTATGGCCTCTGTGACCTGTGAGAAGGGATCTAATATGGGAATTAGTACAGTATGACTTATCCTTATGGATATCTTTGGTGACAATCACCACCTGACCCCTGAAAACCCATCTACCTGGGAGGCTCAGCACTCATGTCACCAAAAAAGCCCAGATCCTAGGGCCAGCATGGGCAGGTGGTGAAGAAAGTTTGTCTCTCGTGAACATCAGTTGCTGCTCCTGATCTGACTCTATCCTCAGGAGACAATGTCACTCCAGAAAGTGTGGGTGTCAATGGCTCTTCCCAGGCCAAGACTGGGATACTGCTTAAGTTCCACAATGCACAGCAGTGCTCACTCTAGAGCTAAATGTTCTACAGCTAAAAGGGGTGGGTGCTCTGTTGGCCACGCCCCTCCCCAGCAGTGTTTAGTGCACTCTGAGTGGAGCTTCAAATGAGAGGGACTTCTTGAAGCTACTCCCGTGGAGAATGGCAGATTCATCAGAACAGGGAACAGGGTGAGTTCAGAGCATAGCTGGAAGGAATTTAGGGGTGTCAAGCCATGACTACGACCAGATCCTGTGCTGACAGGCAGTTGAGCTGGAGAACTGGCATCCAAAGTGTGACTGCCTGAATTCCTCTTAGACCAAAAGCCCTGGATCTGAGCTACTTTGCTGCATTCTCCTGAGCAGGGTCCCAGACGCAGCTCAGAATCGGGGTTGTGCATGGACTTTGGTGCTGGCAGCAGGTGGCTTAGCCACAAAGTGCCCAGCTTTCCCATCTGTGCCCACTCAAACTCCTCTGTTTCATTTTAGGTGTGTTTGGTATAGTTTTAAGACAGGGTATCTTGTAGCAGCCCAACTCGCTTTGAGCAACAATGTAACATAAAAATAACCTTGAATTCAAGATCCTCCAACCCCTCTGTCCCAAGTCCTGGAATTAAGACCTCCAGCTGTGACCATTTTACTGCAGCATAGGATCCATCTGTGTTAGAGTGAGCTTTGGAAATACTGGAGCTCCGACTGTTCCTTAGAATTCAGGTTTCCTTAATTCTTAGCAGGAGTTTTGTGATGATGCTGATCAGAGAGTCAGGAGTTAGACTGGGAGAGGTAACAGTCCTGGCAGCCCTGAGTGCGCAGTGAAAGTCAAGACAGAAGCCTGCTGATTAGCACCTGAGTGAAAGTGGGAGGATTCAGAGTTCAAGAACAGACTCAGTTACATTCCTAAAACCATATTGCAACATTTTTGTTTCATTTTTGGCTTGTTTTCTTTGAGACAAGGTGTTAATTTATAGCCCTGGCTGTCCTGGAACTCACAATGCCTCTGCCTCCCAACGGACGGAATTAAAGGCATGTGCCAACATGCACTGCCACTAATTAATTTTTAATTAAACATGCTGGCACAATCCAGTAATCCCAGTGTTTAAGAGGCCGAGGCAGGGAGATATCTGGTTTCCTGACAAGTCTGGTCTACAGAGAGCATATCAGAACTGCCAGGGCGGAACAGAGAAACCCTGTCTCAAAAAATAAACAACAAAATGTGTTTTTTTTTTTTAAAGAAAAGAGGACGGGGGTGGGGTGGAGATTTAGCTCAGTGGTAGAGCGCTTGCCTAGGAAGCACAAGGCCCTGGGTTCGGTCCCCAGCTCCAGAAAAAAAGAACCAAAAAAAAAAAAAATAGGAACGAATTGTCAGAGAATTAGAGGCAGAGATCCAAAAGATATTGGGCAGTTCAGAGTCTAGCTTCTGAGATGAAACTGGACACTATGGGGTTAGGGTGAGGATTCTCATCTTGGACTGGGAGACAGAGGCTGGCTTCAGGGATGGAAGGCTCAGTCAGTCATTAGTCAGGATTCTCAATCAAGAGGATGTTGTAAGATCCAAAATGTGTGAGCAGTGTTCTGCATGAGACTAGAAGAACCCGCCTACCCATACAAAACAGCCAATGAAGAGTAATCACAAGCATACGTCTGGAGGTCCACAAGAGGTTAATGTCCACCTTAGTGTGGATTATTCAGAGCACAGGTGGAGAGGAGTAGAAGAGCTGATGGTGGCTGAGGCAGGAGAGGAGTTCAGGTGTGAATTTGAGCCAGTAAAATGGAGCTTGGAGGTCGGCAGAGCAATGAGAGGTCTAACAGCATAGCTGTTGATATCCTTCAGATTAATTTGTCTTAAGAGCCTCATGCAATAGCCAAGGACAGGAATACATCTGACTATTGAGTGGCTGGGCTCACATAGCCCAACAGATTTGGCCTTGCCTCTGTGGGATTCCAAGTCTCTCCCTTTAGACACAGCCATGGTGAAGGTGTAGCAATGAAGGTGCAGATGGCTTTGCAATGCTTGGCTTATGGTGTTGAGTACTTCATGCTCCATAGAGCTAGGGAATGTCCTAGAAGCCAGGGAGGCTGAGCCATGAGGAAGACAGGTCTCTGGGAGAGAGAAATGATAACCAAAGTCACTAAGAACTTCCTGAATCACAGTGTCTGTTAACCATATATTTTATTTACTTATTTTATGTGCCTGACTGTTTCACCTAATAAATGCTTGTGCACCATGTGGTATGTGTGGTGCCCGTGAAGTCCAGACTGATTCCCTAGAATTGCAATTACAGGTTAATAGGAGCCACCATGTGGACACTGGGAACTGAACCTTGGTCTTCTGCTCTTAGCCACTAAACCAACCATCTCTTCAGCACCACCCCCCAATTGTATAGTCATTAAGATTTAACCATTTGGCCTTCAGTATTTGAATTAATACAGATGTGACAAGAGTTATAGTTAACATGGTGGTTCAGGTATAGACAGGCAGGCATCTCATTGTATACAAAATATGAATCCTTCCTTCCTTCCTTTCTTTCTTTCACTTCTTTCTTCCTTTCTTTCTTTTCTTTCATTCTTTCTTTTCTTTCTTTCTTTCTTTCTTTCTTTCTTTCTCTCTCTCTTTCTTTCTTTCTTTCTCTTTTTGTTTTACTCTTGGAGACAGTGTTGTTTTTTTGTGTATCTGACCTGGAATTAGCTCTGTAGAGGAAGCTGGCCTAGAATTCAGAAATCTGTCTGCCTCTGCCTCCCAAGTGTTAGGATCAAAGGCCTGTGCCACCACCACCACACATCCTTCTGTTTAAAGGAAAAATGTAGTCTTACAGGTCAGCATGAGTTTAGCCCCGATATAGAAATTTTCCTAGGCCTCAGGAGCTCTAGAGTTCATGAAGGATTTGCTGCCTTCCCCTTTAGCCCTGGCTAACTATGAGAGCTCCACACACATGGGTGTTTGCTTCATTAGAGTCTGGAGGATGAGGGTCACAGGCTGAGGTAACTGTGTAGAGCAAAGGATGCCTGGTGAAGGTCAAGTGGGTAAAATGCTGAAATGCTAAGGGAAGAGGCCTATGGTTGGCGCCTCCTACACCTGAGATATCCAACCCAGAAAAGCAGGGGGTAGAGAGTGAGGATGCAGAGTGCACACAGGTCAGGAAAAGGCCATGTTCCTGAAGCCTCCATGAGTGGTGGACAGGCTCTGGGGCACCATGAGGGACATCAGGAGCTTCTGCACTTTGTAGAATTACAGGGTTCCATGTTGTCTCATATGCCCACGTTTTGCCCCCTGCTACAGGGAGACCCAACACCAGAGTCTTCCAGCTCCCAGCCCTGCTTTTGCCATGTAGGTTTATCCAGAAAGAGCTTGGAAGTCCCTGGACCTGGAGTCTCAGGTGGTTGTGAGCCAACTGACCCGGGTGGTGGAGACTGAACCCAAGTCTTCTGCAAGAGCAGCAAAGACCTGTGCACTGCCTGGCCCAGCCAGGGCTGTGAAATGGTGTTTATTTTCATGCTGAACAAGCCCAACAACAGTTTAGGTCCCTAGAAGCCACATAAACCTGGATGCAGTAGTGTCTGTCATCCAGCACTTCCCACAGGGAGATAGGAGCATAAAGTGGACAGTCTCTAGGATTAGGGGGAAGGGCTAGCCTAGCATACACAGCCATGGAGGAGAGGTAGAAGTTGAGGACCTGTGCTCAGGTTGTCCCTGACCTTTACACAGGCACACACACACCTGTACTCACAGAAACGCTATACATACATACGTGAAAAAGGAAATAAAAACAAACAACATTGAAAATACAATATACTGGGGCTGGAGGGAAGGCTCAGTGGTTAAGACCACTGACTGCTCTTCCAGAGGATCTGAGTTCAATCCCCAGCAACCACACATTGTGTCTCATAACCATTTCTACTCTCATATACTACCCTTTACTGTTGTGTCTGAAAACAGGGACAGCGTACTCAGATAGGCAAAATAAATAGTTTTTTAAAATCCTTTTCTTAAAAAAAAAAACTCTTCTGTGACACATGCTCATTGTGTGATTCCAAATGTTGCTAAGTCAGTAAAGTCCTATTGCTACATGGTCACCAGTTGTGTCAGCCTTGGTAGTAGAGTGGCACAGTTGAAAAGTTGCTGGTCACAGTGACCAGGCAGCCTAGAAAGCTAACCATGTGCAGAGAAGGCTGTGCTGTGTCCTAGTCCTCTACCCCACACTGCCCCTCATCCCTACGTACAGAGCAAAAAGAACAGATGAGGAATGTTCCAGGATTCTTTCCTCTTTGATTGCCTTACTAACCTAGCCCTGTGCTACATGTAACCTTGTCACATCATCTGTCCCATCCCTAAGCCCTCATAACTGTCAGATAAGATAGGGATCTTGCTTTGGGGGGAAGCTCTGGTCCCTCTCTGTCCTAAGAGGCTCTGAACCACCGCTGAAAGAGAGTCATCTGAGGATTGAGGGACGTCCATAGCCAGTGCTCTGACTTCCAGGAAGGTTTGAGGAAGGTGGTCCTCTTCTTGTGGTGCCTCTAGTAGGAACAGCCCACACTTGGGCCCAGCTCCCACTGTCAGAAAAAGGCGGGTGGCTCTGGTCTTTGCACAGCTCTCCAGCTGAATGAACAGTGCATCTGTCCTCTCTCTCTTGCAGGAAGTCTCCAGTCTCTGGTGCAGGTGCTGTTCCCAAGACAAAGGAAAGGAAAGTGCTAAGTGAGTGTTCCCGGGATCCTTTAATACATTGTATGCATTGTCTTCATTAATGTTTCTGTTTAATTTTTTATTCCATGTGTATTGATCTCCTTGTAGGGGTGTGCATGCCAAAGCATGAGTGTTGAAGGTAGAGGAAAATCCATGGGAGTCACTTTATCCTACCGTGCGGGGTCCCAGGCTCTGCTCTGCGTCATTGAGCTTCTTTACAAAGAGCTTTCATGCTGAATTTCTTGCTGGCTCTGATTTCAGGGAGAGCATCTCATAGAGCCCAGACTGGCCAGTAAACTACTGATCATCCTACCTCATGCATTGCCATCTACTTCATGAAAGGTTGAGTTATTGACATGAGGAACTGGGGATGGGCAGAGGTGCATGACGGAAGCTATCTCTGCTCAGTGGCATGCCTTTGGGGACAGATAGTTTTCATCACTGAGGTGTCATTTGAGTGCAGTGCTCCTCTGGAGAGAAGGAGTTTCTTTTGCCAGGGCATCAAGACAGGACCTGAAGGTGGAGTTCTGGAGGCCAGGCCTGCATTCCTCTTCAGAAGCTGCAGTCCCCACTCAGGACAGTGCTTTAGCACAGGGTCACATATCCAGTTCTACCCTGAGACCTGCTGAGTCACATGCAGTTTGTGCTGAGAAGCAAACTGGGGTCTCCTGCAAGGGCAGTGAGTGCCTCTCAACCACTTACTCATGCTTTCCTTAATTGTACACTCGAAGTGGGGTGGGCATGACATATGTAGGGGTCAAACACAAATCAAGGGAGTTTTTTCTCTTTTTCTATCAGAGAGGGCCTGAGGATCAAACTCAAGCCCTCAGGATTGACAGTGATGCCTGGACCTGGTGCGTTCAGGGTAGGGGATGAGGGTTTAGTCCTAGGGATGGAGCCCAGGACCTCACATACGCTAGGCAAGTGCCTAATCACTGAGCTACATCCCCAGGAGATGTTGGTTGCAAGAGAACTTGGGCCCTCACCATGCCAAAGGAGCACTCTATCACTTAGTGGCCCCAGCCTGGTAGTCTTGTTTGTAACCTCTGCTGTGTTTGCATGCTGCCTGAGCTTATTAATATATCCACATCCTCAGGGTGACAAAAACTTCATGGAGACTCCCACTGTCAGATACCTGAAGACAGGTTTCAAAGAGAACAGGTAACCAATGCAGAAGTCTCACAGTGTTCGTGTGAAGTACATGGAATATAAGTCCTAGATGACAGAATGCTCAGAACACTGGTGTCCCCATTGTTGGAAGTAACCAGGACCACAGATCCCAGTCTTTCATCACACTTGAAGACTCCTAGCTGGCATGGTGGCACATACTTCTCATCCCAGCACTTGGGAGACTTAGTCAGGAGAATCTCCTGAGAACAGGAGTAGGAGGACAGCCTGGCCAACACATCAGGTGTTACCTGCAGGTCTAGTTCCAGACATATTCCTAGCATGCAGTCAACCCCAGCCATGCAGGGAAAGCATCATGGCACACCAGGAAGCCAGTGAGGCCCATGTTGCTTGACTGGGCAGCTACTTGTTAGCCATAAGGACTAGGGCTCAGAGTGCCCAGAGGCTGTGAGATTGAGGGTTTCAAGGACCCAGCAGCAGGCCAGATGGTCTCAGCCTGGACTCGATACTGAAGAAGGAAGGAGCCCTGAGTCCTGGGCCAAAGCTGTTAGTAGCCCCATGACCTGGGCTGCTGGTGGCTGCTGGGGTCAGGAGCAGTGTCTTGGTGGGTCCTGCTGTGGTGAGAGATAGCAGCAGAACTTCTGGAGGACAGAGAGGGAGCAAAATAGAATGGGAAACCAGTGTAGAGATCTCAGAGTGTTTGTGTGAAGCAGAGCTAGGAAGTGGGTTGCAGGGGCAGGGGAGCAGCAGGCTGTGCCTATAGAGATGAGTCAGCCCAAGGGCAGAGTTGTCAGAGCCCAGCAGCATGGGGTGGGAGAGTATCTCAGGGGAGGGGCTCCTGTCCCTCCAGGGCAGTCTCCACCAGAGACTGAAGGGCTGGGCCTGAGAGTCTAGGGGAATTAGGGATGAGGGAGAGACTGGAGAGATGTGGGAAAAGAATGCACCTAGGAGTGAAGCAGGGCCCCCAATGTGGGATGCTTGAGGCCCGACAGAGTTGGATGTTGTTGATCCTACATTAGGCCAGGCCAGAGGGCCCCAGCTCCAGCAGCCAGAAAGGAAGCCAAAGTGTCTGAGGAGGCCTGCATCAGATTGAGTCTCATGAGGGTCCCACCAATGGCCAAGGCAGGATTTGTTGAAAGCAAGGTTGTGGGTATAATTGTTCTCACCTCGGAAGGGAATAAGTGGCCATGGCTCTCACAGGTACTGACGGTGCAGGGACAGGAGACCTATGGACTGACCTTACTGCCACAGGGCGGCTGAAGGCTCTTGTTGCCTTCAGTTAGTTGTTGTATTAACCTGGCAGCTTCATTTCTTGAGAAGCTTGGGTGGATGAGGTGTAGAGGAACAAGGTCCAGCTAAGAGGAGGAATCCAGAGTGTTCCATGGTTGGCAAACAGGTTCTGAGATCTGGCCTGTACACTCAGGCCAGTGTAACTGATTGTCTTAGCTGCAGGCTCAAGAGGGTTGAACTGACCCAGGATCAAACACCACATGTGCCCTGTGTTTTCCAAGCTTTCTCATGGTTGCAAGCGCTGGGCGAACTCACATAAATTTTTCCATCATTCCCTGAGCTCTAGGTGACTTGGATGGATCATGGAGATATCTCTAAGCCTATGCCAGCACAGCAGTGACATCATGGCAGTGTCCTCTAGGGTTCCAGGACTGGATCTTTTTTTTTCTTTCTCTGCTGATATAAGGAATAAGACATCCTATAAAACAAGGCCAAGCTTTCCTAGAGTTGAAGCCCAGAACACACAAGACTCCCCCAGGGATGGGCCCATCCAAGAAGGTGTGGGATGTTTTGTGGCTTAGGTTGATTCACGGTGAGTGAGAAGTGTCTAAGACGCACACATGTAGCTGCTTGGCAGCTGGGGAGGTCATAGGACCCCCTAGATCTGATTCTGCAGATGACTGTGAACATCCATGTGCTGGGATCTGAACTCTGGTCCTCAATCACTGAGCCATCCCACTGGCCCCTGGCTTTCCCTTCCTAGAATGTTTCTGTGTTTCCTCCTACTTGATGCCTTGATGCTGGCTCCTAGCCCAATGGCCTATATACAAGATGAATTCTATAAATGTCTTATAAACACTAATTATCCTGTGAAGGGTACTAGTGCCCTGTTCATAACAGGAATGCTGAGGAATCCAGTCTGCAACAAAGAGAAGGCCGGGTGCTTTTCCTGTCATTCAGCATGAAGGGCCAGTCATGTTTTCATTGTAGCGTCCTGGTTATGCTATGGGTCTTCCTGGTGCAGCCGTCCTGCTCTGTGACAAATGATGTGTCTCCTGCAGGAGGAAGAGTGGTCGAGTCACAGTACCTGCAATATGACAAGAAAACGAAAAAGGTGATGAAGTCCTTGACTCCCAGAACAACAGGAAGTGGGGGAGGTAGAGGGCAATTAGGGAGACAGCTGAATCCTGAAGGACACTGTTGGGACCTTTGCCAGGTGCCTCTGTGACATCCAGACTTGTACACAGGGATGAGTCTGGGTAGTCTAACATCAGCATATGTCAGTCTCCATGGTCTACGGCCCCTGCTCCTCTGGCTTTGGAGACCTCAATTTTGCCAAGCCTTTTCTTCAGGACCATCCCCTGGATCATCCAGGTGGCTCCTAAGAGACAGGCACTGACAGCAGACATTTGGTATGGATCACAGGCGAAATTGTCATGTGGCTTTTTGCCAAACTACCCAGAGTGCTGTGAAAGGCCCCACTTTGGTGGTGTTCACTTCTGGAATATCCTGTGTGATGTTTTCAGCTGTGAATAACAAGGCTAGCAGTTCCTACTGCTGCCCACACAGGCCTCCAGCACCCTGAAAGCTGCAGTGCTCACCTAGAAGGGAAGCACATAGAGGACAGGGAGAACCCTGAGGAGCTCAGTCAGCTTCCTGGTCATCCCTGCAGGGACACCTCACCCCTGCAGTGTGTGGTCACCTCTGCAGTGACATCTCACCCCTGCAGTGTGTGGTCATCCCTGCAGGGACACCTCACCCCTGCAGTGTGTGGTCATCCCTGCAGTGATGCCTCACCCCTGCAATATGTGGTCATCCCTGCAGTGACACCTCACCCCTGCAGTGTATGGTCATCCCCTGAGTGACGCCTCACCCCTGCACTGTGTGGTCATCCCTGCAGTGATGCCACACCCCTGCAGTGCAGACCTTTGGGCCTGTGGCTTTCAGGTTCCGGATTATCTGTTAAACTCAGTTCATAATCAGAATGTTTTGAGTTCAGCCTCTGCCTGGACTGTACTCCAAGAAGAGTTCAAGGGTTTCTGTGGCAACATCTAGCGACCAAGCCTTAGCAAAAGGATTCTCACATCACCCTGCAGGCAGATTCCCATAGTCATCCCTAGTCCATTTAAGCTGCTGCTGAAGGTGCCTTGAAGGCATAGCCACAGCTACCCTGTGAGTTTACACGTGATGTTTTCATTCAGGAACCCTGATGCCCAGTCTTCTCCTAACCCAGCAGGTGGTCCCTGCATCAGGCTGGAGTTTTGAGTTTCTGTGTTGTCCTGATAACACCTGCTGTTTCCTCCTGGGGCAGAATAGATCTCAGAAGGTCTGAGCCAGTCTCACTGGTTGAGGATTCTTGCAAAGCCTCATCTCCAATTCCTGAGGGAAGGTGTAGGTTAGGAGAATGCCTGGATTTGAAATTCAGTGTTTTCAGATTTCAGGATTGGATGAGGGGTACTCAGCATGTGCATGTGTCCATGTCTCTGTATGCATGCACATGCAGGCCAGGGATGGACACCAGCAACCTACCTCAGTCACCCTATGCCTCTCACACAAAGGAGCTCTCACACAGAAGCTGTGGCTCACAGATGAGGCTGGTCAGGCTTAGAGTCCCAGAGATTCTTCTGCTGTGCTTCAAAACTTTGAATGTGTGTGTGTGTGTGTGTGTGTGTGTGTGTGTGTGTGAGAGAGAGAGAGAGAGAGAGACAGAGAGAGAGAGAGAGAGAGAGAGAGAGAGAGAGAGAGAGATTCTACCAGCTTGTACAACCACGCATGCACATATGGATGCCAGAGGGAAATATCCGGTGTCTTCCTTTTCGAACAGGGTCCTAATCAACTATCAGGTCTCTATACCTTAACATCTAGCAGGGGTCCCAGCGTGAGCATAGTCAGGGCATACACATGCTTGGCTGTCAGGCAGGCAAGAGGGAGAGATCTTGTTCTATTCTTCATGGTTAATGCTCTTAGTGCCCTTGAGGGCCTGGCTGACACCTGCCTGGAGACGGCTGGATCTGATGCTGGCCTAGACAGCCAGGGCTATTGATGATGGATGTCCAAAGTGGCCCTCATTCTTGGCAAACTTCTCTCTTCTAGTCTGAATGTGCTTGGTTGTTTAATGCAAGGACTGGGTTGTAGTTTTCCTCTTCCATCCTGCTGCCTCCTTGTTTTCTCCAGCGGGTCACCTGCCCTAGTGAGGAAAGAGAAGTGTGTGAACCACAGCACCACCCTCCCATGCTTCTGCTTGCTGGTCTGTGGTATCTGTTGATGGAGAACCGTTCCTGTGGCGGTCGGTCCCATTGCTGTTTGTGAGTTTTGAGGATTTACGCCAGTGTAGTAATGTGCACAGTCATCCTGGGAACACCACAGGAAGTTGGTCCCCAGGTTTCAGCACACAGAAGCACAGGCCAGAAGAGATGCCCAGGTGTTGAAGGAGGTCCAGTAGATGTGCTGTTAGTTTCCTGGGTCTGATGCATGATTGTCCCTTGCTTAATAAAATGTATACACAAAACTCTTTAAGTGTCCCACTGACCTCTGAGAAAGAACATCACTGGGAAGATGGCTTTGAACTCTTAACTCCCTGTTCCTTTCCTCATAACAGGTTTCTGTAGCAACCAAAGGATAGAAGCCACCTGAGGGAAGGAAGTCCAAGACAGTGCCTAGGAGCAGAAGTAGGATCTGGCTGTAGAGGGGACAAGTGGCTGGGTATAGGGACTCTAGGATCAGAAAAGAGGCTGTCTGGCATCCCCCACAGCAACGAAGACAGTCACGCATAGTCATGCTCAAAGGCCAGTCTGATCCAGACTGTCCCTCATTTCCCAGGTGATTATAGATTGTGTCAGGTAGCAGTTGAAAACTGGCCATTATGGGGTCTCTGTAAGAAAGGGCGTGATTCAAGTGTTTATTAAGGTATCATGGCATCAAGGGTTTATGAGGGAATACCCATATGTACACAGAACGACTTGCAGATCCAGAGAGCAGGGAGGGAATAGTCAGGAGCTCCTGCTTGCTGCTGCCTTAGGGGTTCTACAGAAATCCCAGTGGCACTTGGGAAGTGGAGGCCATATCAATTAGGGATTGTGGCCACATGGGGAGATTGAGACCAGCCATGTGCTGTGGCATCAGAACACTGACCAGCGATGACAAAATGGAACATAAAACACTGGTTGCTCAGCTTTGATACTGCTGACTGCTGACGTGGCCAGGGGCCATCCGGTTCACCAAAGGCTCAGCCAACAGTTGTCTCTCCACTCAATAAAAGTCAAAGAGTGGCCCAGCTCCACAACCAAATGTGTGCCCACATTGCAATGGCTCCAGTACTGTTTCACCTCAGCTGCGGAGATCTCAGGATCCATGAGTGTCCAGCACGCACACACCCGAAAGAGACAGTCTTAGGGGTCTTAGGCAGCACTGAGGGTGGTGTGCCTCTGCCTCACGGCTCAACGGCCCTGACCTTGGCATTGTTTGGGCACAAGAGAGCAAAGTGCTGGGGACAGACAACCTGCAGTCTACCATGCTGGAAGGGCATGACTAACACTGATTGATCACATCCATGTGACTACTGAAGCTTTTCCTGCTCTCTGTAGTGGTGACCTTACAGAAACCATGCACACCCGGTTTAGACTGTATTAAAGTAGCCACCATTTCAGGGTTCCCTGCAAGGTGCCATGGGACAGTAGTAGCATGAGTCTGCATGTATCTCGACAGTTTTCACTAGGGACTACACACACACACACACACACACACACACACACACACACACAAACACACACATACACACACACACTTACTGACATGGTGCACATTCTTTGCACACAGAAGAAAGTGAGTAGTAGTGAAAACACACCAATCATGGAATTGATGGAGGGAGCTGTGGGGAAGCTGGGGCTTAGAGTTACTTAAAGGCCCTATGCAGGCTCTCCTTCTGTTGGAGGAGAAACTTCAAGTGCAATGTGGTTCTTTATTTTCTTTCTCTAAAGCACAGAGGGCTAGGGTGGATCACAGGGCTTTGAGCATATTCGGCAAGTACAGTCACACTGAATTAAATCCTAGGGCTGGAACCTATTAATCTTCTACAGAATTACAGAGCAGCCTGGATGAAGACTCTCAGCTGAAAAGGTGGACATCTCAAGACAGGCACTGGACAATGGCTGTCAGACTTGACTGAAGACTGGAAATGTTTTGCTATCTCACAGGAAAAGAAGGCCCCTCCCACTACACCGTACTCTAAGGACATTTTATTCAGGATAGGATGACATGAACTATTGTCTCATGTCACAGATGTCAGCACTAAGTATCCAAGGTGTTGTATGCCAATGGTAGCATTAACAGAACAAAGCACACAGTGTCATGAAGATATAAATCATGACTTTGTGTAGCAAGACCCAGGCCTCTTCCAGGTTCTTAGATAGTAACTGAGAACCTCAAATACGGTAGTGATGTGATAGTGTGGGGTGAATCTAGTTACAACTAGTTTTGACACAGATGACACTTTTTGTGTCATGGTCAGTTTATAATGAATGACTAGACCTAAGCATGAGAGTAACCAAATACTACATTGCTTCTCTAGCTGCTGAGCTTTTAAAAGCCCTGGGGTGACAGCAAGCTTTTGTGGACATACTGGATTGGTCCTTCTGTACTTTAACTCTCTGAGTCACCTCCACTCTCAGCAAGTTAGATCAATTCCACAAATTGGAAATCAGTCACCTGGAAAAAATACATTCTCAATACGATCCCAGATTGGCCATGGAAAAAGGGTAGCTTGCACTGTCCCACCTAGGTTCTGGGCCTGCACAGGCCTGCTCTCCAAGAGAAACCTGTGTTCACAGCTGCAGGCTACATTCACTATGGATGCTCTTGAGGTTCCTTCCTAAACTGCTTAGATTACAATAATTTTCTTGCTAACTATCAAAAAACTGATTATGCCAACCTGGCCTACAAGAAGCTAGTTTCTATTCTGTATTTCTCCCTAAACTGCTTAGATTAAGATACGTTTCTTGCTATCAATAGAGCACATTATGCCAAGCTGGCTTACAGGATCTAGTTTCTATTCTGTATTTTATCAGATGTGCATAATACATATGGTCATCATTGATAACAGGTGAAAGATCTGCTCTAATATGAAAACTAAGTGATGCTGGAGGATGATCCTGACCCACAATGAGGAGTGGGAATACCAGAGCCCTGTAGGGATGCCTGGCAAGCTAACACATTGAGCATGTACGGCTCAGTAAGTTCCCTGTGAACACACATCTCCTGATCTCTCTCTTTAATCATAGGTGATCCTGTCCACCTAATACAGCCCCTCATGTGGAATAACAAAAGCCACCTGCAGGAGCTGTGGTGATGACTCACAGGGTAGAGCATCTGCTGCTCTCTCAGAAGAACCACATGGACACTAACAATTGGGTAAAGTGTGTCTGTGATTACAACATAAAGTGTCAGAGACACAGCCACATTCTCCACACAAAAGACACTGTCACACTGAGTACCCCTTGGTGACTTTGAATTCACTTATTAGCCCAGGATCCATGGAACATGCAGAGATCCATCTGTAGCTGTCAGTTCTAAGTCCACAGGAGGGGACAGAACCCTTGAGTAAGAATGATGGTCTTAAGAGTCAAGAGATAGAATTCAATTTTTATTCATTACAAATACATTTTTACAACAAAACAGGATTAAACTGAATAAAAATATTTAAAAATATTTGAAAGTAAAAATAGTAACAAGAACATATAAATATGAAACAACAAAAAGAAAACTTCAATTAAAATCATAACAAAAATATTTCTAAAAGCATATTCTTAACGAACATTTAGTAGCACAGACGTATTGCTGTTTCTCCTCTAGCATACATAATGAAAGGCGGTCCCCCAAGTTGTCTCTCAAGTGCTGTTTTCTGAGAAGAAAGTAAGACCTCAATCAGTCAGGCTGGCTTAGTGGTATATAAATTTAGGGTCTCTAAGAAATGACAAAAAAACTCAGAGGATGAATACTCATCCAAAAAATGTTGTTACCATTCAGGATGTTGGTCATCAGGGACTCCTGAGAAAGCAACTTATTCTTCAGGAAGCTCTCTTACTGGGGTGTGTCCAATTCCAGCTCTCTTGCACTTTCTGAGACCTGGGAGAGGAAGGCAGTTTTTCAGACACTGATTTGGTGGGGAAATGCAAGCCAGCTGTCAGAATGCTGCCTTCTACCACCTCAGTTCTATTGGACAGTCGACATGGACATTTTAAGTGATATCATTGTTGCTAACTCTGTGGGCAGGGCAAAATCTCCAGAGAGCCTCACAGTAATGTGGGCTGCCAATCTGGGACCCAGACTTATACCAGTGCAAACCAAGAACAGGGCAATGGCAAGAGACCTCATCGGGTTGCAGAAGAAAGGAGATGTCCATATGTCACCAAGGTTAAAGCCAATGATAAGTACTAATTTGACATTTGCACTTGGTTCTTATCCCAAAGGTGCTTCCTACACAAGAGATCACATGACCACAGAGTGTCATTTGTCAAAGAACCAAGAAATTGTTCAAAACTCTACATAGGATCCAATGTATCACATGGATATGCAATAATATGATATGTTATTCATCTGTCACCATTTCTAGACTGCAGCTTCAAAAAGAGCAGCAAAATATGCTTGCACAATAATTCAGTTTCTGAAAAGTGGTTAACTTCCTAGAATACTTGTGCATAGGCAGAGCAATGAACAATTCCATTACATGAGGTGGTTGGCTGGTTGTGAGTGTAAATTAGAAAGGTGGTAAGAGAAGCAAAGATGTATCAAATTGGCAAATTTTATCAGATATTGTTAAGCTAACACGTCCCTACCTGATAATGCTGGTTCTGGCCGTTGATGGTCTTTATCTTTCTTGTTGAAGTCAACCAAATATTTTTGGTTCAGTGCACAATCAAGATGTACCTCCTTGCTCTCCTGCTTCAGTGGGACCAACTTCTTCCTACATGTGTTCTCCATCAGGAGCTGGCTGAGCAGGTTTCTGGAAATACAGTCTGCATAGTAAGATCATGCTGGCCCTTTCTCCCATTCCTACTCCCAAGTCCCACTAACTCTACCAGGTCCCAGATACCCATGAAGACTTAATAAAATGCATCTTGATACATATAAGGCTGCTGCACAAACCATAAAGAGTTAATTCGGGGAAGAATACATTGTTTGCTTGGCCTGACACCAATTAGTGTCCACACCTCTGAGAAAGAACATGGATATACAAATATCCATGAAAGCCCAATACATAGGGGCAACATCAATTAGTACTGGGCCAACACCCTCAAAAGAGGTCAGTAGAACCAAGGGAAGGTCATGCTAACCATGTGGTCCACGCACTGAGTTTTGTAAAACCTGGTGTGACACCATAGGTCCAGGTCAGCCTAATAACCTTCTGCTGACTTCAATCAGTACTGTTCTCCCTAGAGCGTTTTGAAGATGCCTAGACAATCCTGGGATGAGTAACAGTCTTTTATGGAACTGAAAACTGAGTCCTAATGACCCTGGAACACTGATGGGTAAATAGCACAAGAGATAGAACCAGAGCTGAAGACCGTCCAATCCAGAACAAAGAAAGTCAGAAATGGCCATTCCACAAGTGATAGCCTTTCTGACCAGGACTTACCTAGAGAAGGTAATCTCCTTCTTCAGCTTATGGTTGTTCTCATGGACCTCAGTGTTCTCCATCTCTAAGTTGTGCAGAATTGACATGACCGCCTCCTCCATTCTCTCCAGGTCTTCATAATATGGATTTGGCCTGAAGTGTGGCCTGGCCCGAAATGATAGAATACAATGAACATCGGCATTTAGGAATATATGAACTCAGGGTGGGTCCTATATTACCCCAGGCTGCTGCCTGGATCTTCCAGCACTCAGTCCCCTACCTAGCAAGTACAGAGACTCACCATAAACTCACTGCAATTACAATCTTGCAAAGCCACCAGCTGTCAAGGGCTTTGCAAATGCACACTGGGCACTCACTCTCCCTGACTTTATCCCTGAATTCTTCATTCAGACCACAAGTTCTGCTTTTAAATAAATGGAAGCAGATGAGTCCATTTTCAATCTCACTCCTCAGGAAGGGTCAGGTTCTGAATCTCCACTATACGGGAGGTGAGGTTTAGCACAGGGTGGTTAGGGAGGCACAGCTTTCTAGAACCCAAAACCTTAATAGGATAAGAAGGTGACCTTGCAGACCCAGGAATGAAACAAGAGCATTTGGAGCAATTCATACCTGTTCTTCATGGATCTCTCTGTCAGAAACCTCAGGCGATCTCTCAGGTCATTTCTCTCCTCAGTAATGAGCTGCAGCTCTTTAATCAGCCTCTCCTTTTCCTTCATGGCCTGATTCTTGCTTAGGTCAGTGCCAGGGGATGATGTTTCTCTCCCAGCGTCTGTAGGTAGAAGAACACAAGTGAACCTGCATGGGGAGAATGCATAGAGTGTTCATAGACCTCAGTGAGGCCTAAACAGGAAAACAAGCCTGGAACTTGGTGTCACTGCTAGGCGATTGGTCTATGCTTAAGAGACCTCCTCAGGGGATCTCAGTTCTCCCACTACTCTATAGAGACCAAGAGACGTAAGCAGCCAGGTGTTCCCTATGCCGGACATCAGGTGCTTACATGTACCACGGAGATGGCTTCTCCAGGATTATCATCAGCTGAACAGGGTACAGCTTGGTTTCAGGACCCTCACCCCTGTGGCTTCAGAACTCAGATGATAAATTCACCATCCACAAAACTTGAGTGATTGGAGACACTCAGATGTCCTACCCTGATACTCTAAGCCAACAACTTTGGACTTAAAACGCATTTCCAGGGAGGATATGTTCAACAGACTTATCAGTGTCCCTATGTGAAATACCAAATGCCCCAGAATTGCGAATACGTTACAGGCTGAATCTTGGTCTACACGTTCAAAATAGTTTTGGTATTGTAGAAAAATTTTTGTAACATACAACCTCTAATATATAAAGCAAACGATGACCCTGCCAGTTAGAAGAAATCAGAGAATGTCTAAGAACATAAGGTTATTGCCTGGAGCACAATCTCTCCCTGTTACTACTGTCAGATACCCACTGTATTTAAAGAAGCAATGATAGTGAAATACATTGCTGCCCTGTCTAAACTCAGAAAAGGTGGACCCTCCATGACTACTGATGGTGTTATTATATCAATGTAACAGAATAAATGAACTGAAAAGTAAAGACCAGAAGTTCACAGTATAATAGCATTGGCCTTACCATATCCTCCCAGTGGGGATGGGGAAACTAAAGTTCTGAAATCCTTGACTTTAAGGAATTGTGATATTCATGGAAATTCAATTCCTTTTCAGATGCTCCAGTTGCTGTGGCCCATTGCTAGAAAGGTCAGCTTAAGCCTGCAGCCACCCTGGCAGGAAGCTCAAAATACACTGCCCAGAACTTACTCCACATTCCCCAGAAGTGCTGTCTTTGCCCATCATTACTTTGAGACGAAAGGCCAAACTCCTTCACTCTAGTCTCTCCACAATCGACGTTCCCCCTTCCAAAACGCTTGCGAAGACGGGAAAACATGTCTTAGCTTGTAACCGCCAGACTCAGACTGAGAGAAACTAGGGCACTGGTTGTCACTACAACACAGGTGACATCACAGAGGATGCCAGAACTCTCTAGGAAATAATAGAATGTCCAAGAAGGGACAGCAGATGTCATGGGGAGCAGACTTTGCCTCCTGCTAATGTTCTCCCTGTACTGAGCATAAGCTGAGGTGCCCTTTCCAGGAGACTTTCCTGGGGCAGAGCCACTGAGCATCTCCTGCTTCCAAAGCCAAATTTTCCTCAAGGCTTGATTAGAAAAACCTTAGTAATTCCTATGCACCTAAATGAATGTTTCCTTTCAAATCTTCCCAAAAAATGTCTCATCCTAACTCAAATTGTCCTCATTCACCAATGTTAGCCATTAAAGCTTCCTGAGATTTCACACCAGCTTGAATATGCAGTCAAAAGTTCTCCTGTCTCATTATGTACATGTGCTTTATATCACATCAAGAAATAGTCTGCATGGTAGGTTACAACATGGGTGTGTATTAGGGGAACACTCATGAAGTCATGTGCTTAGCAATCGACAATTGCCAGAAAATTCCTTAGGAAAAAGAGTTGAAGTCTTTAAGGTGCTAGGAATAGTGTGGAGACCAGTTGGCAGAGGAAAATGCAATATTAGAGCCACCAGTGAAGGGAACCTCATGCTGCTTGTGGGGTTCTGCTCTCTGCACCAATGTTGCTAAAGGAGCACTGCTCACAGGCCTGAGTAAGATGTACCATGAGCTTCTATTAGAAAAATAAAATACACAAGAGATATAGAGGGTGCACAGAAACGTCTAATATGAGGCTATAAACATCATTAAGTGGATAGAGCAAGGTCCCTGCACCTGTACACTGGGAAATGGCCACCCCACCAAACACAAAAGTAGTAACACATTTATCATAGTAAAACACATTTATCATAGTAAAAAATGAATACTTTATAGAATGCACCCACTAACACTGATTGATCACATCCGTAGTTCAAATTTTGGGGGCAAATTCATGGCCTTAACTATCTTTGTATAAACTTATATAGCAAAAAATAAGAAAGAACGAGAAAAGAAAAAGTCAAAACTAAAAGCTCAAGCTTCTCATATGAGGATTGCAGGAAGTGTTATATGGGAGTCAGTTCTGATTAGGCCATTTTAGATAGAACAGTGCATAGTGACCCGTAATGTGATGGGCCCTATATAAAGCTTTTTGCAATATTGGAATTTTAACAAACCTCATCCAGAACGTACGGAAGAGGCACCATGTGATCACCATGTGATCTCCATGTCCTTACTTTGTATCAGGTTATTTTTCTGCATCCTTGATTGTCAGGCATGTAACAGCAACAATCTGAAATAGCTGATAGACATGGAAAAACATGGCTAAAACTATAGTTGTGGGTTACACACCTCAACTGTGAAAGGCTAATGCTGTCTGCACAGTCCTTGGAGGCCACTCTTATAAGCCTATTTATTGCAAAGTGAAAGGAGGTTTATCTGAGCTCAAAGTGATCCTGGCCAGCCAGGTAGAGGGCAACATGTGATACTTGAGACCCTGTTTTAAACCAGCACAGAAATCCACCCTTCATTCAAAGCATCATCTACGAATTCTCGATTATTTACCATTCTCTCCCTACCAGTCGTTCTGTTTGGAATGGTAGAAAACAACTGGAACTGATCTTTCTATTTTAAGGACCTTGATCTCTCTTTTTTTAGGTCCACATTAAGAGTGCATACAAATGGACATCACCCTCTGAACATCTTAGTATTATCTACTCTGTATATATAGCATAATACTGTGCCTATGAAAATCTTAAGCTTCCTTGAGTGTAGTTGCCCCATCAAGAAGTGTGAAGTTCTGAGTTCAAACCCCAGTGATGCTTTAAAGGGACTAGAAGAAAGCGATCAGAGATACTCCACTTCTTTGTCCTTAGATTAAATCAAGTTGACACAATGTGAACCTGGTGGGCTATTTAACCATGCATCTTTCTCCCAACCCCACTTCCACGAGTTCAGTCCATGGCAGAATTCATCCCCCACCATCCTAGATATTTCTTTGTATATTTCTACAAGAGCCAGGTTTCTTTTTTTTTAATAGAATTAGTTGTAGTCAATCAACTGCTGCCCTATGTGAGAAATGATTAGTATCTATTGCAACTTACCACAGTGTATTTGTGTATACAAGTACATTATTGGAAATCCAGCATTACTGAGGGATTGGAAACCAGTGCTGTGGCCTTGCCTTTCTGTGCCTCTTCCTGGCTCACAGGCAGCAGGGGGCAGACCTTGAGTTCCTCTTCAGGGACAGAGTGATGTTGAATGGGCACTGAGCAGGCAGAGAAACGCAGCTGAGGCAGCTCCTTTCAGTATCAAACACATCATCTCCTTCCCATCTTAAGGGCTACTGCTGAGGTCTTGCCCCCATACCTACCTTAATAGCAGCGAATTTGTTACACAGCAGCCAGCTCTTTCCTATTGTTCTGTAATATGCCTCCACATCATGGATGCCAAGAAAAACACTAACAAAGAACAAAAAACTCTGACGTTGAACTGTGTGGTACTGGTCACATACCCTGTTATGTTCTGTATGTTATGAGGTTTGTTAATCTTAACAAGTTCCCCAAGTGTATTCTTCACATAGGACCCAATAGATTCAAGGAAAATAGGAACAATTATGTGTAAAATGGCCTGAGTCAGGGCCCATAGACCGAAGCATTTCCAGCACTTGTGCATGAGCCCATGTGGATTTTGCAATGAGCGGGGCCTAGCAATGTCCAGTACACAGTTGTGAGCTGTTGCTCTGGTTGAACTGTATTGGTGTGTGCATTAATAAACTACACCTATTTAAATGAATTCAGTGTCCTGTGGTTTGAATCCAGACCCCTTGACACCAAATCTTCCCTTCAGCAGCATTTAGGAGAAGCAGCTAGGGTCAGGAGGGGTGACATCTTGCCATAAGTTATGTGACAAGAGGGATGGTGAATGGTACCTTGTGATAAGAATCAAGGTTTCCTCTGTAGTATTTAGGTCTATACTGGCCCTGTGCAACAGCTTCAAGAACCCAGTTCTGATTTTCCTTGGGATTCCCGTGATGATGCACTCAGACAGGATTGGAAACAACCAAAACGGTGGTCAGACTTGATTTATAAAATGTAGGTAACATTGCAAACTTATGTTGTAGGATATTTGATCATATTGTCATCCCCAATATTGTGTTATTTACTTAGAAAAATACCTTCTGACTGTGTACTTCAGTACTAGCACCAATATTTAACCCTAGAGCTATTTTTGTTTGTTTGTTTGTTTTTTGTTTTTGTTTTTGGATGAACAAGTACTTTCCTATTTTGTGGCCCAGCCCTAGCTCTTACTTCTTTGCACAGTCATAGAGAGATCAAACATATACTCAGACAAAGCCAGGGGAGTGTATAAAAGGGCCTAAGGCAATACCACATAATGACATTGAAAGTGGGCTCTCTTCTTGATCCACGCCTCCAGCTCTCCTGACATCTACATGAATTATAACTCCTAATGCAGTGTAAATGATGTCTGCGCTATTGCTGAGGGAATCATGAGAATAACAACTGTAAACATTCCACCATCGATAGAATTTGTGGAAAGAGGTGACTGGCAGCCAACAAGAGGGCTCTACAGTTAAAGGGGCTTGCTGTCAAGTCTGATGAGCTTGACTCAATCCCCAGGACCCACGTGGTAAAAAGGAGAGAACCAAGGGCCAAGCTGTCCTCTGGCTTCCACTCATGTGCTTACATGTATGTGAGTATATATGTATATGTCTGTATGTACGTGTGGATATGAATGTGTGTATGCATGTATGTGTATACGTGTATATGTATATGTGTGTATATGTCTGTCTATATGTGTGTATAGGTGTATTTGTATGTGTGTATATGTATTGTATGTGTGTGTATGTGTGTATGTGTGTGTGTATGTGTGTATGCATGTAGGTGTGTATATATGTGTGTGTGAGCATGAATGTGTATAGTCATGTATATGCATGTGTTTTCATGTACGTGTATTCGTGTATATGTACGAATGTATGTGTGTATATGTATGTATGGACACACAAACACACATGATGTTAAAACATAAAAAGCTCCTTGGAGTATTCATAATGCCTGGATAAGTGGTGACCATGTGGGGGAAACACATGTCCATGTAAGCACACCTGTTCACATGCGCTGAGCAATGCCCAGCCTGGTCTTGAGCTCACTACCTGCCCAACGATGAGTTTCTGCCCACCTGGTCTTCTCAGAGCCAGGCGACGATTGTTCCTGCCATGCCAGTTCTGTTCCAGTTTCTCATGCCACAAACCTTCTAGCTTGAATCTCACCTACTGACGCAGGAACCTAACAGCCTCCAACCCAGTGAAGTAAGTAAACTTCTTCCTGACATCCTCAGGCTTGGTGTCCCCCATGAGTCACAGGGAGGAAGGATGGCATGCACCAAGGAGAAGGGCCATGGGCAAGGAAGACAGGATCATAAGTCAGTCATCACTGACACCAGCAAAGTGTGTGCTTCAGAGCAGGCTCTGCTCATTCTTGTCCCAGTGGCAGGACTTAAGAGTGGTGCATACCTGTCACCCAGCACTCAGAGACGTCTGAGGCATGAGAACCAGGAGTTTATGGCCATCTTAACTAATGGTGAGATCAGAGACAGCCTGGGCTGCATGAGACTCAGTCTCAAAGCAGGCAAGAAGGAACTTGCTATATTTGAGCAAGGAAGCTGGAATCCTCCTGGGTTCTAAACATTCACTGCAATACAGAAAGATGCTAGGGCTAGTGTGGGAGAAAGTAGGAGACAGAGAAGCCAGGTTAACCCTCCCTAATCTTCTCATGCTGTGTGAGCTATGAGTAGATGGTGCCCTATACACTGTGGACAGGATGGTCTCTCAGACGGTTCAGAAAGCCATGGAGGACTCCTGCAATTCTCCACTTGGGTGTCACTTGAGTCTTATATGTGTGTGTTTACAAGCCAAAATATAAGATCCATAGGTGACTGTGTAAATTCAACATGGTCCAGCCATGTGCTGGAATATTATTCAGCCTTACATAGAATTCAGATTCTGACCCTTGAACAGGAATGAGAATGGTAGCCATTCTCCTAAGTCAGACCTCCAGGCAGTGCAAAGACAAACTAACTCTGTATGACACCACTGAGGGCGGGAGTGTCACCAGTTATATAAAGACAGAAAGCAGGAAGGTTTACAGAGCCCCAGGGGTGACATGGAGTGGGGAGGTTGGAGGGTAGGTGTGTAAGTGGGACTGAGGCTCAGAGGAATCAGACA